>NW_005187447.1:3430111-3490517 GCF_000239375.1 Pundamilia nyererei
AACAAAGGTGTTGCGTTTATATTTTTGTTGAGTGTAGATACATGTCAGGTTATGGTTAAATCAGCTGTAGAGAAATATTAGCCTTATCCTCCCTTGGGGATATTCTCCCTGACTGCACAGTTCAAAGAATAAAGTTTTAATTGTGCAGGAACTGTATTTGTGTGTTTGCATTCACATGGACCAGTTTAAAACGGTCCTGGCAACGCAGTGTGTCCCAGGACCTCACTCAGCCACAAAAACCAACGTGTGTGTGTTTCAGTGTTGCTGAGCAGCAGAATTTATCAGGAATGCTGCTGACCAACAGAAACACATACACAGAGTGAACACATGGAATTTGGAGTTATTTTACTTTGTTTTTTGTGAGATTTTTTGGTTTTAAATCTTTCCTTAAAGTCAGGTTTGTAGTTGTCATTGTCTGAAAATTAGTGTTTAATCAGTTAGTTTAAGCGGTTCATCACAATAACAATAAAATATCATTTCAGACACTTGGGCTGCCACACACGTTCGACTAAATACAGTGAAACTGCAGAGACTGTAGGTCCATAAAGTCTGACCCCATCCTGCACATTCTTAAAGTGCATCTTTAAAAAAATAATTTCTGTTATTTGGCCTTAAATAACAGAAACCCAGAGTCACAGTTGCTGCTATATATTGTCCCTGATATTTGTGTGTGTGTGTGTGTGTGTGTGTGTGTGCAGCCCGCATGCACAGGGTCAAACTTCACTTGTGAACTAATCAGGGAATAACGGGGTGAAAACACAACCTGCTTCACTGTCAGCAGGTACTGTCTCCTGCAGTGGGCGACACTGAGCCTCATTCTGCAGGTTACTAAGACAACAGCAGGAGGCTGCAGAGCATGCAGACGCTGCTGAGTGAAATAAATCCCTCCGTTCTCCATCTGAGCTTGTTTTTATCTTCCTCAGAGTCTCAAACACAGCACTCTGCTGGTAAACCTCTGTGAAGTCACAGACCCACCAAGACAAACCCTCGATCTTCCACTCAGCTCCAGAAATGCTCAAAAGATCAAATAAAAACAGAAAAAGCAGCAACGTGTCAATCACTGTTCAACCCTGCCCTAATCCTTCCTGCTTCCTGCTCCTCTCTGACCTTAATGGGAACATTATCTCCAAAACAAACATGTTTTATTTAGTCCTGAGACCATAAGCTCACCAGGAAAGAGTTCACTGAGCTCAAAGATCATCTGATGAGGAGACTCATTTCCTCACAGACTTCTATCCAATCAGAGCAGAGTCGTCACCCCCAGGAAGTCAGACAGACCCACACTCTGTGTGTGAAACATGACGACCTGATGAATTTCAGACACAAGCTGATGATCTGATAATGTTTCAATACTGATTTGTAGGAGCTGCTGCTCAGCAGATATGAACCTGGTTTTAACCCTGTTTCAAGAGCTTTCTCTATCAGACATTGCATCGCTGAAATCATGATCAGCTGTGAGGAGTCTGAAGAAAGAATGAGGTGAACTTCTCAGGTCAAGTGGCTTTATTGTCATTCCCACCATGTGCAGTGGTACAGTACACAGTGAAAGGAGACAACATTCTTCCAAGACCATGGTGCTACATATAACAGACACTCAACACAGGACTAGATAAAGTGCAAGTGAGCAAAAAAAAAAAAAAAACTAAACAAAGACAGAAACTATACAGACACAGCAGTGCAATACAAAAGTGCAACAATGAAAGTGGGTTGTGCAAAAGCTAACTTGATGTATTAACAAACAAATTTCCCACGTGTGGGACTAATAAAGGTTATCTTATCTTAAGGGGTGCGTGTGTGTGTGTATGAGATTGTGCAAATAAGTGTTTGTGTAGCTGAGATATAGTCACAGTGAACTTTTTTCAAACTGCATTGTATATATTTGATTTTTTATTACTTAAATGGAATTTTTGTAATACTAAGGTTCCACTGTTGTAGTGGGACATTAATCACTGGGACACAGCTAGGAAACATGTTGCATGTGTGGTGGATTCCCAGCCAGAGTCGCATGGACTCCACACTGGTAAGGCACATTCTCTGTAGCTTGTCTCCCTGTACTAAATTATAAATTTAAGTTTGGTTTATTTTGCTTTACTAAGTATTAGTTCTTAGGGCTAAAAGTCCCCAAAGTACCAAAGTGATGGAAACTGCCTTTTATCATTATACCACCTATTTATGTGTTTTTCACTTGTGCTAAACAGAGAGGTCTGCTGCTGCATTTTGCCTTTTAGATATATGTAAATAGCTTTTCCCTCCAAGCAGTCCGGCTCCCGAGGACCACACTGCCCTCCTCCACACTGGACTCTCTTCTCCACACACTTCTTGGACTACATAACACTGTCCTCTCACTCCCGATACTTGCACTCTGCTGTATTGCACTGTTTGACTCTGTCTGTGTACTATTGTACTAATTTATTCTCGTTCTTTTCTGTTCTTATTCTATTTCTATTCAAGTACAACACTGTTGTACTTATTATTAGTTTATCTTATTCCTGTATAGTTGTGTATATATGTATATTTTATTTTTTTCAGTTTATTTTTACAGTTTGCACCTTTGATCTAGGAGGACGCTATTTTGTCCCACTGTGTACTTGAGTTTATATTGTTGGGTTGACAATAAAACTCTGCTTGACTTGACTTAAATGTTAGTCATGTACAGATTTTGTTTTATGTGTATAATGAGTTTGTCATATAAGGCTGCACGTTAAATAGTATTTTCAGTTGTGTTGGGAAAATTTACTTTTGTATGAATATGTGTTTTGTAATTGATCCATCTTAGTGGGGATTTAAATATTATAAGTGATTATCAGTAGTTTATTTTGAAGTATACTTTGCTTCATATTTGTCTCAGTTTTACCCCGCTATTACACTTGATTTTGAAGTGGCTGTTGAGAGAAACCATTGTTTTGATATTTTTATGTTTTTTAAATATTGTGGGCCAAAGTTGCATGGACTCCACATTGGGATTAAGAAACACCTGCTGCTGTGAAAATGCTTAGAAAATAAAGCCAGTTTTGCAACCAGTCCCTGTTTGTCATCATAAAACAGTCTACCATTTGAAATCTGCTACACTTGGCAGAGACGTGTATGAGGGTGTGTGTGGCAGTCCGATCGCTGAGCTGTGAGAGTTGGATCCTCTTGGCGAGCGTCGCTGACTCAGCGGGTGGATCAAAAAACAGCTGATGGGATTGTGAGTGCTGTTTGATGGAGCCCAGTGTGAGTGAATCCTCTGAGGTTATGTCAGACTTTCAATGCAGCACGCTTCAAAAGATTTCCACAGAGACGAAGATCAGCGAATGCTTTTCAAACTTTCAGAGGTCAAAGAAGCAATCAACAATTAAAACATTTAATTTTATTCAATAAAGACGACAGCAGCTTCGAGCTCTCATCTGTTTCCTGTAAAGATCATTGGTTTGAGCAGTGCTGGATTAAAACCTCTCAGACTGACCTGATCACAGAGAGCCATGCACGAGTCTGCAGGATAAGACCTCATTCAAGGACAGGTGAACAGACCTGTCAGGTATAAGACTCCAAACATGCATTTCTGTATTAAACCTTCATGTAGCTGTTTATCAGATTTATAGTGTACACATTAATTAATGTTATAATTTGCACAATCTTTTACTCTGCCCATTTTTATTGTCTTTGTTTGTTTTCACTGCTGTATATGTAACATTTTACACAGTTTTCAGTGCCCGTGGCACTTTTACTGTGTTTATTTATTGTAGACTGGACCGTCTTTATCCTACTGCTCAAACAC
Source organism: Pundamilia nyererei (assembly GCF_000239375.1). Lineage (NCBI taxonomy): Eukaryota > Metazoa > Chordata > Actinopteri > Cichliformes > Cichlidae > Pundamilia > Pundamilia nyererei. The sequence continues at coordinate 3,433,869 of NW_005187447.1, forward strand.
AATCATTTCCCTTGAGGGATAGAGAGGTACTTGTTCGTCCATATAGAAGGTGGAGGTGAAGAATTTAGGCTGCGGCACAAAAGCAGACTAGTTTCTGCTCATTTTATTTCTTCTTTTAAAAACTCAGACAGCTTCTAATAAATATAATAATACATTCACAGAAAGGAGGGGGAGGAGCTACAAACATCCTGGCACAGCGAAGGCGGAGGCTAACACTGAGGCTATGCTAACACTGAGACATGTAAGTACAGACGTGCAGAGTAAAAAAGTAAAAAGGCTTCAAGAAAATAGAAAAAGTAAAGAGAGGCTTTATACACCTGAAGGAAGAAACAGGAAGTGATGTTGGGGGGGCTGTGAGCAATGGGAGGAGTTTTCAGTCCTTTTTATTTTTGTATTTGCGTGCTACGTTTCAAGGCGACACCCCCCCACAGGTCACCAGGTCACATGATGCTACAGCACTTACACGGCTTCTTCTCCTTCTCCTTCCCTGCCGTCTCCCCATTGCTTGCCACTGGTATCGCCATTGGAGGTTTAGTGGAGGTTGGTGGGGCCTTGGAGGTGGGCAGAGGTGGATCCGCCTCCTTTTCTCCCCCTGATGTCTTCCCGTTTGGGTCATCAATGTGCACCAGCTCGGCCTTCACCGTGCCCTGCAGCCCCAGCACCTTCTTGGTCTCGTCTTCATCCTCTACGCTCTGGTATCCCATGAACACCATGGTAACCGGGTTCTCAGTGCTCGCCTCAGCCACACTCGGCTCACCACCCACTTCGGCCCCTAGCCCTGTGATCTCCACTGGAACCTGAGGTAGCGGCGACTTGGACCGCATCAGCTCCAACTCCTCCCGAACCTCTGCTGTCGGGAGGGATGTCACAGTGGTGACAGTCTGTGACATCATCGACGCCTCCTCAGCTTTGTGGATGAGCTCTTCAACCTCAGAGGAGCTGAGCAGGTGGATATCCTCACCATTCAGCTCATGGACCACTGGGAGACAGGAAGACACAGGTGAGGGTCAGAGTGCGACACCTGAATGCTCTCCAGCTGAAGGACCAATAAAGACTCACTGAGTGATGTCACAGAGTACACCTGTGCATCAGCTTCCTTCAGCTGGAGCTGAAAGTGATGAGGTGTGACCACCTGACTGTCAGGTGAGTGTTGATCATGCAGGCAGGCTGAGGCCGCTGTGGCTTTAGGAGAAGGAAAACTGCTGCTGTGAAAACCTGCAAACCTCCAGCAGGAGGCGCTGCAACAACCAGACACATGGATCTGCTCCTCACGCTGTGCTATAAAATGTCCACTGCAGGAACTCAGCAGGAATGACCCTCAGTTCTGAAACTCTCAGGATACAACAGCCTGTCACAGGTGTGTAACGCAGGTGTCTAATGCTATGAAAATACCTGGTGGAACATCTGGCAGGTAATGAGTGGAGTTCAGAGGTCCTCCCAGATATGCTGAGAGTTTCTGAAGTGAAGATGTGGAGGTGTTCAGCAAAGACTGTGAGGGCAAATAGTTCAATAATTTAAGAAAAAAAGAACGAGTGATTCATCATCTACAGTCCATGAGCTTGTGAAGAGATTCAGATAAATGCGCGCACAGCAGAGCTGAAATCAGCCCTTTGAGAGTCAGTTATTGCATCAGCAGGTCCCTTCTCTTAAAGCCGGCTTTGTTTTTATTTATTTTTCTTGTTTACTTGCTAACATCACCTTTCTGCTCATCTTCATAAACTTTGACCCCTTGGTCAGAGAGGTCAACAGGAAGTTTGGTGTTACTGGACAGAACCCTGGTTTCCCCCGTCACTCTGTCCCGCTCTACTTTAATCTCCACCGAGTACATCGCTGGATTGGGAGGGGTTAGAAGGGATCACAGGGTCAGAGGGGGTCAACACAACAGACACAATGAGCTGCTGCGGATCTAAAGATAAAGGCAGCAGGCAGAAGGTTAGATCACAGAAGAGAAGAGTCAGGACAGAGAAAGCAGCAGGTCATAAACAAGCACCCCAGGTGAGGGTAACCTTCCAATAGCAAAGGTACAGCTCTATTAGTGTGACATGACATAACCATGCAGAACAAAGAAGGGTCTGATGACCAGAAGGAATATGTGAGGCTCTGCTCGCATCATCCAGACTGACTTTGGTACAGTGTGTATATCCTCTCCTGCTGCCTCAAATAACTGAACTACCAAAACATTTCAGCTGCAAACAACCACAACTCAGATAAGTCCCAAGGATCAGATACATTAAATGGACACCAGCACCCACACATTACCCTGAGAGGAGCTGCTCAGCCATGAAGCTCCTGGTGCACAGTGTCTGCTGATGTTAATGCCAGGGATGGATGGATGAATGAATGGATGAATAGATGGATAAATGGGAGAATAGATGGATGAATGGATGATGGATGGATGGAAGGATGGATGGATTGATTGATGAATGGATAAACAGATGGATAAATGGGAGAATAGATGGATGAATGGATGGATGGGAGAATAGACTAATGGATGGACGGACGGACGGATGGATGGATTGATAAATGGGAGAACAGATCGTTAGGCGGATGGTAGAATTCTCCTGAACGGACTTTTGTAACAGTAGCGTCCTGTTAGCACCACATTGGAATTGCTGAGCTTTTCAAACTCTGTCTCTCATACAGATAAAGGCAGGTCACAGGTGCTGGATTAATACACCCGTGGCACTGATTCACAGATTAACAGGTGTAACTCAGGACTTTTGTCCATAAGTGTACATGGGAGACGTTTTCCATCAGATGTTGAGGGACACTGTGAGGAGGTGGAGGAAGAGGGCCTTGGATGCAGCTCAGGTTATTGCAAGAGTTTATTCCTGAAACTTGAAATCTGTGACCAGAAGCAGAGTTGCTGACGTTCGTACGGTCAGAGTCTGCCTCCTCTGTTGCTGCGTTGTTTGAGTACATGTGCATCACTCTGATTATCTCTCTGCATGTTGAGTGAGGCTGCATGTATTTATTAAAGTCAAGGGAAAGAATGTGAAAGCTCTACTGATGTTTCTAATCTAACATGCTTCGAGCTTCACTTAACATGTGCATGTTGACAGTTGCTGTGAGGACTCGACCTTCAGGATGGACTGAGTGCTGACACAGCGGTCACACTCTGGCTCCGACATCGTCTTTTTCCAAATGCCTTCACATCTCCCGTGGAAACCCCTGCAGTCATGCCAGGGGTAGATTCAGACCTGCTTCTGTTCAGCCTTAAATACCAGCAAAGTGTCAGGAAACTCCCACAGCTTCATACATTCATTTAGCCCATGATTCATTTCAATAGCCTCCCACAGATCCTACACTATGAGGGAAACACCACAATAACACACACACACACCCATCACACCAGCCAACACACAAATTCACTGTTAACGTGACCCTAAAACGGACTTACAGATAGAGACAGGAAGACAGCTGTTAGAGACACATTAAGGTCGATGTCCCCTCTCCTCCCACGTGTCTACACTCTATGACCTCTGACCTTACACATTTGCAGGGTGAATGATAACAGACTCATTAAAATCACTGAAAGCTGCGACTAATCATATTTTACTGATTCTTCGAACCTCATCACGGAGAACCAAACGCAAACTCTTAAAGTCAGGAAACAAGATGGCTGATCTCATCTGTACTTTATTCTTTTACTGGCTTTATTAGACAGTGCATCAAAGACAGACAGGAAAGCAGGGGAAGACCTGCGTCAACCCTCCGGCTGCTCTCAGCCATAGGGCCTATGGCCATCTCCTTCTCCCAGTGAGCTAATCTTTAGCCATGGAAATATTCTGGATCTATTTCCTGACTTGGTGACTTCCAGGTGAGCTTCATGTCCCACCTGAGGAAAACTAGCTCAGTTCACCAGTTTAAGACGACCCCCGTCAGGTCGGTGCAGAGTGGGTGTGGTCACTTCTGACTCACCTTTCTTCATCTCCTCGGTCGCCTCTCTGGGTTTGTTCAGTCGAGGACTTTTGTTAACTTTGACCTCTGCAGGGGCTTGTGGGTAAAAATGGGCCAGGCACAAAGACAGAGCAGAGAAAGAACTAACAGTGAGGTTATCACAACAACTTACCGTAATGTAACTGTAATCTGATTACTGAGATCTGATTACAGTTATAGCACAGTCTCACCTTGGATCACCTGAGTTGCCAGTGGAGCCCTGTCCTGCTGATGCCTTTCGCGATCTTTGACCTCTACAGCTGATCAGAGACAAACGTGAGACAAAGGCTTCACGAATAAAAACAGACAGAGAAATTTAGAAATTTACCTGAAGCTGGTCTTGATGACACCTGGGGGCACAAACAGAGAAAGGAAGTTTATCTTCACAATAAGAGTCTTAACAGGAATCCTCCATCAATAAGTAGAAGGAAACGGGAAACAGAAACATGAAAAAACCTCCAAAGTAAGCCAGTCCTGCCAGTGAACCCCCCTCCCAACATCCTCACCCATGTAATCCAACCTAATTTGTTTCAAATGATCTATTAACCCTATGAGGACAGCAGAAAAGCTGATTTTAGAAAGGAAAAAAAGTGATATTAGAAAACGTTTGTGTGTGCGTGCGTGCATGTACACTCACTTTAATGTTAGTTATGGTCTGACAGACAGATCCAGTCTCAAGGCCGACAAGTTCCTGCTGCAGCCTACAGCACACACACACACACACAGTTGATGGTTTTAATCCCACAGTGAATAAGGCCACCCTTCCTGGATGTTCGGGCTCGGCGGCTCAGACCTGTCGATGGTCTCCTCCAGGCTCCGGGTCCGGGCCTCGTCCTGCTCCAGCTGTCTACAGACTTCGTTCTGCTCGGGTCCAGCAGATGCTCCCTCCAGGAGCCAGCGGTCCCTCAGAGCCTTTGACTGAAACACAGGTCACATAGATGACAGCTTCCTTCTAACACGTGAGGAGGCACGTATCAAATTCATATTTGTTCATGAATGTTTATGAAAAGAAGAGCTGCAGAAACATGTGCTTAAAGTTCACTCGTGATCTGCTCACTATGAAGCCCACCACCGAAGCCGTCGTCATTCCTTCATCATTTCTTTATAAAGGAGGCAGGTTGAAGGTGTGCAGGTGAGTCCAGCTGTTCGATTGGAAGCTGTGAGTGAGACAGGAAGTCCTCTGACTGCAAACAGCTGACAGATCATCAGGAGAGGACAGACTGGCACTCTGATCCACTCAGAAAACAATTAACATAAAGCCCTGAAAGTCCACAGGAGACACCTGGGGATCCTGTCCTTCATCAAAGCTTCCAGCTAAGTGAGGAAGACTCTCCAGCAGGAAGATGTGTCATCATCCACAGAGCATGAAGAGAATAATCAAAGCAGATCAGAGGGTTCAAAGCATCTGTCAGCCTCGGGAATAGAAAGCTTCAACCTTAAAAAGTGTCAGAAAGGCTGAGCAGCTCCAGACTAAACAAATCAGCCAGCAAGATGAAGATCAGAGCAGCACGAGGAAGGAAACCTGGACATCAGACTTCACAGTCTGCAAAAAAATCCCCATGCACGGTTAAAACTAAACCAGCGGGTTCATCAGAGCTTTTTACATATATAACCTGAACTCTGGTCTCATTCTGAGCGTCTCATTAAACCCTTGCAGCTGACAGCAGCAGACACTCAGCTGCACGGCTCTGAGTGGGATTCGTCCTCGCCGGGTCGTCTTTCAAACTCTCAACGATTTTAATCAGCACCTTAAAAAGCTGCTCGTTTCACACACATGCTGGCAGAAAAAAAATCTTTATCCATTTATTGTTTTGACGTTTCGGCTACACAACACTACAAATTGGAGAGCATCAACATCATGTCCTCAAAGGAGAAAACAGTGAAAATGGAATAAAATCACTTTAGTATCTAATGATTGAAAGCAGGCGTGCACAGACAGCAATGGGTGCTCATGGACCAACGTCCATCAGGAGGACGTCTGAGTGTCCCTTTAATAAACGCGTGAAGCCTGAATGGATCCTTTTAGTTGAATAAAATTATCTGGATGAGCTCGGGCTCGCTGAACTCGCGGCCTCCTCCTCATCGGGAAAACAGCTGCTATTTCACATGGCCCTGGCAGTACTGTCCTACCTGCGTGCTGTTTGGCTGATCTCAGATATTTTTACCTTGCAGCTGTCAGTTTGTGCCTCTTGAATCTCTGAATACCTGGAAGACTCGACACACAGTGAGCCAGCAGGAGTAGGAGCCAGAGAGAGTTACTCTTTATTTTTTCTGGTGAAAGACAAACTGATAAGAGTCATTAATGAAATATGATCTCATATCAAAGATCAATAATAGATGAGAGAATTTACTGGCAGAAATAAAATTTCCACAGCACTTCAGTCTGGAATATACAACATCTGAACGACAGGTTTCTGTCGTTGTTCTGAGAACACAACAGAGAGCCGCCTATCAGAATAAAACAGGAAATGACCACTGACCATCTGAAAGAAGGACATGAATAAAAACATCAGTGTGAAAGAGCTGGACTCCACAGAGCATTCAGGTTTTGGTTTCGTTTATTTAGTGCACAAAAATGTTTCTTTGTGGTTTGGCATCAATGTCAGCTTTGTAGCCAACTCCACACCGACTCGTCTCAGGTCCCGGCGTGGGACCTGAGGGAGGGAGGGAAACCTCGTTAACACAATCATCTCCACCTGCCCATCAGACTTCATGGCACAGCCCCTTGAGTGCACTGCAACACCCCTCCACTGCAGCGGAGCCAGAGACCACGCCCCTGCCATAATCAGGCCTGGATCAGACCCAGATCAAACCTGGATCAGGCCTGGATCCGATCTGGATCTGGTTGAGTCATATCTGGATCACACCTTGATCAGACCTGGATCTCTGCAGCAGTCTGTTTACGTGCCTGAACAGACTCAGAGCTCAGAGACATGAGGTCTCAGTCTGACTCGTGTTTCTGCGTCTTCACGCCTCCTAGCGGCACGATTTAGAACGGTATGAAGGCTTCAGCATCTTGCTCACCTCTGAGTGCACCCGACCTTTAAACAGAAAACAGGAAACAGGAAGTGGTGGGCTCACCTTCAGGTGCTGTAGCGCCCTCCTGTCGTCCTCCAACTGACGCTTCTTGTTCTCGATCTCCGTCTGCCACTTCCTTTTCTCCTGCAGCATTATGGAAAACAGAACCAGCTGCTGATTGGGATCAATAATCCAATCACACTTCTGCTCTGAAGTAATCCACTGAGGTAATCTGATTACTGACTGCACTCTCTTAGTGTGGGCTTTTATTTTGAAATAAAATAAAAGTGTGTTTGTTTAGATAAAGTTTAAAATTCAGAGTCAACATTGATAACTCCAAGCAATAAAACTTACTGGGGGGGTGGGGTCTCACACACACATCTGAATCATTGATACTAGGTGTGTGAGATGCTGCATTCACTGACTGTAAGTAAACTCACCACAATGAGCTGCAGTCGATCCTGCTGATAGAGAACCTCGCTCACCCTGAGGGAGAGACAGACAGACAGGTTAATGATGTCACTGTGACATCACTGTGACATCACTGAATCGTACGTTTCCTTGTTCCGCTTAATACACAGATGCTCGATGCACAGCTCTGTTTACACTTTAACCTCACACACTCATTCATACACTGACTAGCTATCTCACACATACACACGCACACACACTCTCTCTCTCTCTCTCTCTCTCTCAAACACACACACACACACACTCCAGCAGAGTCTTGAAGCGATCAGCTAACAAGCGCTCAACAGCGGTGAGTCATCAGTTATTTGCTGTAAAGATGGCTGCCCTTTCTTCAGTTTGCTTGAGCTGAAGGCAGTGCGAGGCCTCAGGTGGTCTGTGCTGGCGGAGCTGCTGCTGGTTGGTGTAGCACTCAGGAAACCAGAGTTCACCAAACAAGGAGCAGCCAGACGCAGATGCGGCGTTGGTCCCGCCCTGATTCCTCCCTGAGTCTAATGGGAGCATCGCACCCAAAGTAGACTTCATGTTTTATTCAGTGAGACTTCAACTGGAGGCTGAGACCATGAACTCATCGGGACAGAGGTCACTGGGTTCAGAGGTCAGCTCGATCCACCTCTCCTCTCTGGAGGACACACAGTATGCTTTACACTTTAAACTTTTCCTCTCAGACACCTCAAACAAAGCTTCACTTTAAGGTCTCCATGGAGACCACAGTCCACTGCAAGGACCGACAACACCAGCAGCTAGAACCCGGCCCACTGGGAACCAGTTCAGACACAGCGCCCTGACGAGGAGGAGGTACTTTAAAGGCTCAAACTGAAGCTCAGGCTCTTTCTGTGTTTTTGTCCATGCCTGCTCAGCAGCAGTGAGATGTATTATAGAGAGGGGCATGGCAGGTAATGGGACAGGAGCTCAGACTGATGATTGGATGATATTAATTATTGATCAGTTTGTGATCCGTCTGAGAGGAAAGGGTTCCGGTCAGTCAGCAGGTGTGTGACTTTTAATTGAAACGCCGCATTAGAGGCAGACAGGAAGTCCATGCACTGCAGTGATGAAGTACTTGCAGTAAAAACAGAAGAGTACAAATACTCAGTTACATGTTAGAGTAAAAGTACTCTCAGCTTAGCCTTATAAAGTAAAGATAAGCGATAAGATCAGATAAACCTTTATTAGTCCCACATTTGGCACTAACACGTGGTTCTGCTCTGGGCTGTGTCCTTGTCCAGACACCACATCCTACTACTGCCTCTGAGCCTCCACCAGGCTGCAGCAGCTCCATCAATCCCACAGGCACACCAAACAAGCACACAGGAAGTGCACTTCAAAATAAAACAGCTGCTGGGATGAAACTCAACCAGCTCCCAGATTCTGATTGGCAGTCTTTTCTGAAGTCTGGGTTTATAAGTGGCTGTGAGGAAGGCAGGAGGAAATAATGAAGAAGTCACAAAGAAAACAGATTTCTGCAGAACATGATGGAAAATAATACAGATAAAAAAATTCCCAAAACACAAAGTGGTAAGAAACCAATGATTTATCTGCAGCTTCCTGTTTACCTGCATCAGGTAAAATCTGATTATCTGATGAACCTCAAACATGACGTACAGAAACATCAGAACTCATCTCAGCACCATCTGACACCTGGATCTGCTCCCAGGTGTGACTCTTCCTGTGGGAATCATCCATCGGGTGCGTCTCTGCAGGTGTATGGTAACTCCATAGTGAGTGAGACTTTGTGCAGGTGTGTCAGAGCAAGTTTTATGTTGACGTTTCTGAAAATTCACACTTTGTGGTAATTCTTGTAATTCTGTAAGTGACATCGTGACATCATTAAAGAGCCTGCCTTGCTGAATTTAGAAAACTGAACCAATCGGACTGGGGCTTAAACCTTATATTGTGAAGAACCCCGCCGGAAGTCACCCTCTCCTCACACGTCCAACTTGACGGAAGTGACTGAGCTCAAATGAGGAACACAGAAACTGATCAATATGTAATCATAGACGCTCGTGCTGCTTATTGATCAGAGCTGGTGCTGCTTCCGCAGGGGAAAGTAGAGCACAGAGAGGTTTGATCACTCCGCGGGTCCGCACGCCCTTTAACCCATCACCTGCCGCTGCGGTGACTCGGACACCCCCACCACACCCCCCAAAGTCTCCAGTTTGGTGCAGTTAGCCCCCCACCCATCCACCCCTCGGTCCTGACTCAGCGCCCTGATGCCGCACAATGACGACACGAGTCTCAGATACGTCATAAACACAGAAAAACAACCAGAAGAAGAAAAGAGAAGAAGGGAAAGAAAGAAGAGAGAGAAGAAATAAAGTGTACTCACTCCTCCATGTCCGACGGCAGATCAGTCCGCAGCAAAATCAAACATCTGATCCACATCCGAGAGAGCAAACAAACCCGCCCACCGGGGAGGACGGAGGACAGGAGGGAGGGGGGGAGGAAAGGAGAGGAGGGTAGGAAAGGAGAAAAGGGTAGGAGAAGTTTTGAATGTTGAACCTTTTTTGGTCAGATTTTGACGTCACAGTTGAAAGTGTGCTTGCAGATTCATAATCAAGAGATAAGAGTGAGGAAGACTTTTACTTTGAAATCAGCCCAACAGCAAAAACGCTGTTATTGAATCCCAAAAGGTTGATTCTGTTCATCTGGACGTTTTCAGTGGGAGAAACGTTTCGTCATCATCCAGGTGACTTATGCAGTCTCAGCTTACAGCAGGTCTCCAACCTTATAAACGGTTCCTCTGCACAATGACTGAAACTAGCCAGACAGAATCAACCTTTTGGGATTTACTTACCTGGATGACTGAGCATGCATCAAGAGGCTGTTATTGATCAATTGACTGATGGATGGAGGATCGATTTTAAGAGCTGTGAGGTGGACGGGATGAAGATGTGGAGCTCCTGGTCTCCATGATGACTTATTATTTTTATTACTGCAGCTGTCACGGGGACAGACTGGGACGTCAGACTCGGTACTTCCTTCTGCACTCTCCATGTTTGCTCCTCGTCCTTCATATCATTTATCGTACATGTGAATCCATTTTTCATGAGCTTAAGTTTCATGAAGCTTCCTGCAAGTCATTCACATCATGAAAGTGATAAACACACGAATGAATCCAGAATTATCATCCAGTACCAGTAAGTACTCATACTTTAGTTACTCTCAGTGTAGTTGGAGTGCTTATTAAACTCTGTGTTTCAGTGAAGCGCCAGGATGAGGCGCTTCATTTTGAATATAATGTCATATTTATGTCGACACTCCAGATATTTGGTAATGAACATGTTAAAGTTTTGTTTTTGGTACAGTTTAAAGACAGACATTTATCCCGAGGACAGTTTGTCTCATTTTCTTTTCATTTAATTTAATTAACACGGAAGGTGAAGCAATAATCCTGCAGCAACCCCTAGTGGTGGTTGGAAAGAGGTTTTTTTTAATGGTTGACTTCCTGCAGACCACGCTTCTTACTGTACTGACAGTTTTACTACTCTCATCACTTCAGTGTGAGGAGTGGAGGTTCAGGCAGAGCTGGAAGATTGCTCAGGTCACTCTGAAGTCTGACAGGTGCTGGAGACAGCTGAGGCTGCAGAAGGGTTTATTCTGAGAAGAGGAGGTAGAATGTGAGTGGAAAAAACGGTTTGGTTTCACTTGATCATATCTGAGGGCGTCTCTGATGGAAGCAGACGTTTCACGCATGGTAGGAAAGTTCACGAAAACCTCTGGACGGTGTTCCCTGCAGAACTTCTGACGCACCACGACCAACACAGGCCACCAGGGGGCGCTACATCAATATGAGCATATAGGCTGTGTTTAATGTGTTGTAATATAAGCGAGCCCCTAAGAATCATCAGCAGTAGCGGTTTTAGATTCGGGCGACAGGGGCGGTTGCCCGGGGCGGCATCGTGGTGGGGGGCGGCATCACGGGCATCGGCAACAACAACAAAAATGCTCATACTCATGCTGCCCCGACGTCAGCCAGCGCATATTGGGAATGGCATAGGCACCGATCGGTTTTCTATCGCCCATTTGCTGGGAGTAAGGGCGCCCTTCGTTTGCGAGGTGCGCCTGCTGCTTCGGGGCGGCGGGGATTCTCTGGTGGCTGGAGTGGCATCTAATAACCAACTCGCAAAATAAAACAAAATAAAAACAAACCAACAAACACGAAAACACCAGACATTATAATACAGACTTATAATTTGCACCGATGTTTTTTCGAAATTCTATACACGAAAAGTGAGCGCGAGAGCCCTCGGTGCGCCTGCTTGCTGCTGGAGTCAAAGTAAACTTTATTGTCATCTCCGCTACAGTCCAGTATATAGAGAGACGAGATGACGAGGCTCCAGTTACAGCAGTGCAAGTAAACAAACAACATATATAAGAAGAGTAAGAAAATAAATACACACTTTAGGACCAGGGGTAAAGGGATCACTAACAATTTAAAATTTACAGTTTGATGATTTAAAGTCTCACACACAACCCGTCAAAAGGGGAGAGGGCCCCTGCTGCTTCCAAGTAGAGCACGTTTAATTTATAATGATGTAAATCCAAGTCCATTATGTATTCATGATTTGAATCCTGGGTTGTGTGAAATCTCAGAAATGCACCCTAGACAAAGTGAATCTGTGAACTAAGGTGTAGGTGTGTTAGATCATGTTGTGGTGATCCTCAGGTTGAGGGATGGGTGTTCATACTGGAGTGAAAAATTAAAACCAATGGAAGATGGACAAGAAAAGTTCAAAGCCATCAGGTCCTCAGTTAAGAAAAAAGAGAAAAGAAGAGGAAGAGAAACGAGCAAAAGATACAGGTAAGCAGATATCGTCACCAGTGGGAAGCAGCTCTGCTCCAACACTGACCGTGTGCAGATTGTGAACTTTCAACGTAGTTTTACAGGTTTTCCTGTTAATAAAGAGCCCGCCTCATTCAAACAGCATCAAAGGAATTAAGTCACAGATAAACAATTAAATGGGGGAAATGTCCTTTTTTTCACTTTTACAGTGAGTTCACAGAAAAAAAGACATTTTCTTTGAATGAGAACATTATATTTTATAATTACAGGACAGTGTGGGCAGTGAATTGCCAGAACTACTTCTGTAATTTTACACATTTATCGTGTCATAAATGTCTGGCCACATTAGGATCAACGTAGCTTGTACGTGGCCCATGAGTTACAATGAATTTGATGTCCTTGTATTAAAGCCTCTGTGAGTGATCACTCTGCTGTTGTTAGAGCAGGTGAAGGCATCTGAGGGTCATCCTGCCATCTTTTCATCCCGACTTGACTATTTTAGCCATATTTGCTCAGGTCAATCACTCACTACACAGATTTTAAACTTGTATTGTGTAAGTCTGCAGGGCATGTGCCTCCCTACCTCACCTCTTTATTATTTTCTCTGCTCTGCAGCACTTTTATCAAACAGCTGTTTTTAAATGTACTGTGAATTAATCTGACTTGAAATCAGTCTGTGTGTTGGGGTTGATCAGTTTGTGAGGACACAAATCACACTGCACGAGTGCTTTAAAGACCTGGATCACCTCTCATTTCTACAAAAGAGGATTAGGAACGCTAAAAAAACCCTAAAAAAACCCCAAACTTTTTCACCATTCTTAAATAATAAAATAAGAAATACAAAAGCCCCCCGCCCACCTTTTTCCAGTGGTCTCAGATAAAACTAAGCTTATCATATTTGGCCCTACAAATCTTAGAAATATGATGCCTGTGAGGACTCCTAGAGCTGTTTCTGACCAGGATAGGTCTTTCTATGCGCATATTAAACAAATATGCAGGACTGGTTTCTTTCTTTCTAACAACTTCCTGTTTTTGCACTCGCTGCCTCTCCTCCATCCTCACTGATGCATCTTTAAATTTGTCTTCTCTCTTTTTCTCCTCATCTCTGTGCTCCCCTTCTTGGGCCTCGTTTCCTGTTAAAAGGGACTTCTTCATCCCCACTGTTGCCAGGTGTTGATATCGTGCAATCGTTCCACTTAGCAGCTTGAAGCTGTGTATTGGTGCTAATCAATGACTATAGAAAAGATGGCGAACCTGGCTGCACTTCCTCCCATTGTACAAAAATGAAGCCCGCTTGAAGGAGCTGCCATGTTGCACTTTTGGAGCCCGAGTCTGCACGGTTGTGACTTGAGGTAGAGCATCAGCATCATTCACCCACTGGACATGACTGTTAACACGCCTCCCTACACTTTTTTCGTAGCCCGGCTGCTCCGGTCCATCTGCTGATGGGTTTACAGTGACTCGTTAAATACAACCACATCACTATTATGAAAAAGACACAACTTATCATCTCATAGCTCTACAAGTTTTCTACAGTCAACGGTGCTAAATGAATAAAACTGAAGTGAATATAAAGGAATGACCATGACTTCAGAGTGGAACTCACTGGCACACAATCAAACTTTTACGAGACCTTGCTCTTTAACAGAAGGCTTAAGTTTAATTGAGTTTAATGTCAGCAGTGATTGATTTAAACTCAGATCAATTTCACTGATTTTCACAATAAAACACTGCATACACTGTGTGAAAGGGACATTTATTTTGAAAGACAATCATTGCAGTTAGTGTTTCAATGCACAAATGATTTGTGTGTGTGTGTGTGTGTGTGTGTGTGTCTGAGATTATCAGTACATTTTTTTCAGCTCTCATGATTTCCAGCTCATTGATTGGTTGGATATTAAAAAATTGTCTGCAGGCACAAAGAAGAAAATCTGAAGAAAACAAACAAACTAAAGCTGAAAATCATTTCCTGGGTAAAAAAAAAGATAAATTTAAAGCTTTGCGAATAAAAGTTAAAAGCTAAATGTTCACTGTAAAGATAAAATATCAGAAGGATTTGATTTTAACTTCATCTGTTTGTTCTTCAGTCGCTCCTCTGGGTGGGACGAACACAGCGGACTGTTCCTTTAACGGTTGATCAGCTCCATGCTGATTGGGTAGAGACGGGCGGCAAGCAGCTCGTACCAAACGTCACGTTTGAAGATTTATTTGTAAAAATGTTAAATTAAATAAATAAATTACCGATGAAATGTTTTGACTTTCAAAAATCAGTCAGAGAGAAAATCCATTGGTTCTCGAAGGACTACACTTCCCAGAGTGCACTGCAGCAGGCCAGCCAATCAGCTGGTAGCAGTCTGACCCACAATTCTCTGCACGGTGTGAGAAACACCCGAGGGAGGGGGTCAAAGGTCAAACTGATCACAGACTGTATTGAGACATGGCTTCTGAGGCTAGTGGGTAGTGTAGTACTTGAAGCACACCAAGGAAGAACGGGGGAAGATCTGTGCTGAGGTCAAAGCAGGAAATGCAACTGGACCAGAACCTTCAGGACAGGAAGTTGAACGACCGTCGTCAGGGAAACCAGAGACACTACATCTCCGGTTTCCCTGACAATCTTCTGAAGATTATCGGGAACGAAACACCACTACTTAATCAAACGCTTACAGTCCTGTGACCTCTGTGTGCTTTACTGTAACTGAGGGACAGGAACATTCCCACTGAGATAATCAGGTAATCATCACAAGGTCTGTCTTAAATCACCGCTGAGGTTAAAGGTCAGACGAGTCACGGAGTGAAGCACATCCACAAGCTAACCAACTCTCATCCTAACATCAGACAGACCCAATCAGAGATGTGAACAGCTGGTTTTACAACTACAATAAAAAAAAAAAGGCTGTTTGTTTACTTCAGTGTCCGTGACCTGAGTTTGATTACTGTTCGTTACCCTGATGATGCCGATGGTAAACAGGAGGTGGAGCTTAAGTTAATACATTTTCATTTATATAGCACCAAATCACACCAGTCGCCCTTAGGCGCTTTAATGACACCAGCCTTACTGATGTCACCTGAACGTTGAAGTTATGTCGGATATCTGTCACAGCCTCACACTCTTTGTCGCCGACAGAATCAACCTTTGGATCTCGTGCTTGAATCTTCAAATGTTCTCTGACTGACCCGCGTCCACCATCACACCGGACTGCTCAACGAGCACACCTCAGAGACACAGTGAAGTCACCCTGATGGCGATGATAACGATGGCGTTAGTAATCACAAACTTGTTGTCGTTCTGAGAGGCTCATGGTCTCATTTACTTGCACAGCCCAGGATCAGATGATGGAGACATGACCAGGTGTTTATACGACCTGCATTGAAATGCAATAAAACTGCCTCCACTGAGGGGACGTCGGTTCATTTTCCCCGCAGTGTATAAGCTTCTGATCCAGTTTACCTGCCCCTATATGCCACGCCCCCTAAATCGCCTAGTTTTCAGTGTGTTCACGTAGCTCTTATATTTACAAGGTTTCACTGCTTTACCTGGAGCAAGTGCAAGACTCCATTTGCAAAAACAGGAAGATTACCTCGCAGAAAAGGACAGCAGATTGTCTGATTGACTCGTTAGTCCTTTGGTCTTATAATGTCTTCGTTTGTAAGCTCACGAGTTTAGAGATAAACCCCACCTAGCGTGTTTCCTGTGAGGTAAAAATCTAATTGGCGGCTCTGACAACAGCGAGTCATTGTCGGGTCGGTCTCCTCCACCCTGCAGGAGAACCTCGAGATAAGCTTAAAACGAAGAGGCAAGTGGGGGGAGGGGCTAAACAGAGAATAGTAAATCATAAGACACTGACACAACCTAACTGAACAGACACATCATGCCAGCGTCACGCTTCTTTGATAAAAATCTTTCTTGTCGTTCGCTTCTTTATAAAACACTGATTCATTTTAACCTCCGTGCCTCGCCCAAGCCATTGTGTTTACTTGTCACACGGTTTTTCAACTTTCTGTCATGCTACGTGTTAATGTTTGCTCTTAGGTGAGATGAAGGTGCTGATCCAGCAGGTGAGAAAATGTCGTCACACAGGTGAGAGAAAGTGTTTCTAACTGAGCATGCTCACAGCCAGCCTCCTCATCACGCTGGTCTGGGTGCAACCGTGGCAAAGGGGAAGGGGGTGGGGCTTCGACCTCAGAACTCGACCTTGCAGGCAGGGAAGGTTTCCTCCTGCATGGCGACGGTGCTGTTGCTGCCCAGCACGGTGACTGACAGCTCCCGCTGCCTATCGTGGGTCTCCTGGTACCACTCGTGCATCGCCAGCGAATCAAACGTTGGGATCAGCGTCACCTGAGAAAAGCCCGGAGAAACACCAATCACAGAGCAGCTCGTGAGCAGATGGGAAGGTGAAGAAAGTGTCACAAACCTGGATGTCCGGCCAGCTGCTCTTCCCCTCCAGCAGTGCATCCAGGATGCTCCTCATCGCCGCCTCCTTCACCGGGTCGTCTCCACTCACAATGTAATATGAGGAGCGGAGGCGCCTGAAGAAGTCCAAGTCCACAGTGGTGGAGGCAGTCCCGGACGGCAGGTAGGCCAGATCCACATAGACCGCAGAACCCTCAGACCCGGAGGAACCCGAAGCTCTGGAACCTGGATCCAAAAGAAGAAACAAAAAGAACCATGATCATAAACCAGGGTTTTATGATCTGCTATCTTTATTTAACTCTGAGTGAGGCAGTTTGTGACAAGCACAATAAATCAGTGGCCATGCTTTTTGATTTCCTGATTAAGCCTCAGTGACTTCATGCAGCAGGTCACTGCGTGGGTTATAATCTGAAGGTATACCTGAGGATTGAGGTTTTGCAGCTCCGATTCTAGATCCACCCAGTGAACTCCGGGATGAGGGCTTGGCATCGAGGCTGGACGCCATCTTTAAGGACCCTGTGGAGCTGCCGACCTTCGACCTTCCATTCTGGGCCACTGTGCTCCCTGACGACATTCTCTGCAGCGGTTTCTTTGTCTTTCCGGCTGAGCTCTTCTTGTCAGGCTCTGAGTCAGCCATACAGGCTCCAGGCTGCGGCGGTAGAGGAGGGAGGTCCTTGACCGGCGCTGGCGGTGGGTCGTGCTGCCCTGCCCTGTGGGTAAAGTGTGATGTAGGATGTTCCTGTGGTTGGGTGGGTGGAAAGAACCCGCTGGAATCATCTTCAGAATCAATGTCGGCTGTGATGGAAGGACAGTCCTCTGTGCTGGGGGGGATATCAGAATCAGTGGTGGTGGGCAGGGTGCCGCTTACTGATGTGGGCGGAGTCTCCTGACTGTAGGCTGAGGTGTGGTCGCTGCTGCTCGCATCCTGAGAGTGGTTGTTGTTATCAGAGACGTCTGGAGACGTTCCCGTGGCGAGGCTGGGGCTCACGTGCTGCTGATGGTTCTCCGAGGTTCTGGGATGCTGGAACTCACATGGGGAAACCAAGCAGAGGTCGACGTCGTGAAGAACATCTGAGATGACCTCTGACATCCCATGGATGTGGTCCTCTGATCTGTTTCCACAGCACCCGTTATGGGCAGACCTCAAGGCTATCCCAGCACTGGAGTCCAAGTCAATAACGTGGCCGTTGGCGCAGACTTTGGGGGAGGCAGCAGGGGGGGGCAGAACCTGCTCTAAAGACACTGAAAGTGATTCATCAACCTCTGTAGAGTGAGGTGAGCCAACCTCAGCCGGCATGGAGGTCATGGTTGGGGAGGAGTCCGGCATGATGTCCTTAAAAGGACTGAGGGTCAGAAGGCTGGACGGTTTATCTTGAGAGGATGTGGAGTTTTCCAGACCTTCAGGCAGGGAGCTGAGGTCAGAGGTCCTACATGAACTTCCCTGATTGTAGTCCTCAAAGCCTAGACTAGACCCTCTTGCCTCGAGGCCACTGTCCTCGCCCAAGCCACGAATGTCCTCTTCGAGGGACTGGTAGAAAGGGGTATGTCCAGCACTGTTTGGGGCAGAATCTGCAGGAGAGACCAGCTCCAGGGTCTTTTCCTCCATGCAGACATCGGGTCCATTTTTCAAGGATCTGTCCACTGGCTCATATGTGGTCTGGGTGAGGTCAAAGTTCACACTAAGATCACCTTTTGGAGTTTTAGCGACCAGTGAGGAGGCAGTGACCATATCATGATCAGTCTCTGAGCAGCGAAACTTCTCTGGACTCTCTACTGCGGAAGTCGGGTTCCCGTTGGACTTTACTTCGTCAGGATTCAACCCCCTGGACTTTGCACTTTTACCACTATTCCCATTCTCATCTTCCAATCGAAGTCTTTCAAATTCAGCCGTCATGTCCTCGGGTGTGGACACCTTAGAGCGAGCCACCTCCTTCTGGGTCTCCTGCTCCTTTGACACCGGTTTGCCTTTCGTCCCTTTGTTCAAAGTATCTTTCTTGGGAAGAGTCCCATCCTTCTTCAGAGTGCTGGTCTTCCCAGAAGGTTTTCTTATTTCTGCACTTGCTGTTGAAGCTGCACTTGTGGCTTTCTTCACTTCTTTAATGGCTGGCTTTGCTGCCTTCTTCTCATCGCTCTTCACGTCCCTCTTCACGTCTTTTTTTGGTTCAGATTTGAAGTCTTTCCTTGGCTTCATACTTGGGATTTCTTTCTTTGTTGCTTCTTTCTTTTTCTCTCCACTCTCTTCCTTCTTGTCTTTCTTCTTCACTTCCTTCTTCTCTTCTTTTAAAACCTCTTTCTTTGGAATGAGCTTTTCAGCAGATTTCGCTGGCTTCGATTTAGCCTCTGGTTCCTTTGTTTTGGGCTTTTCTTCAGCATCCTTTCTGTCTTTAGGTACAGAGTCAGCTGCTACCCTAGGCTTGGTTTTCATCTCTTGTTTTTTGGCATCCACTCGTCCAAGTTTGTCTTTCTGTAAGGCACTACTGGGTCTGAAGTCCTTAGACTGGGACTTAAGGCTTTCTCGACTGTCTGCTCGTTTTGGTTGCTTTTCGATTTTGGATGTTTCCAGGTCCTTCAAACACACTGCTGGTAGTTTCAGGAAATCCAGATGTTTGAGTTTCTCAAGTCCATCCAGAATTTTGGTCTGAGGCGTGCACCCTGGGAAGAGCACACGGATGATTTTCTCCTGAGGGCTGGATGGGTGCCAGACCAACAAAGCACAAATGGAAACAAGGCACGGCAGTGGAAGATCTGAGCCCTTCACATTCGATCCATTGTTTGGCCAAGTCTGCATCAAAGCTTCGAGCTCTTTGCTACCGCTGACCGGATTCAGAGTGTAAAGCTCCAGACGACCAACTCCCATCTTTTGGAACAAGATCACGGGTTCTATGCTAGGTCCGTTAGGCCGGTTCAGGGGTTCTGGTCTGATCGCCAGTCTCTGCAGGTGCTGCAGAGCAACTGCTGCCTGATCGCAGCTCCGCAGCTCGCTTGGATCTTCCTGGATGAACTTCAGCCTGTCGGGAACATTGAGAAAGACCACCCCGATCTCAGGGGAGATGAGGTTTTTCATCCAGTCCTCTTCGGGATGGGATCCGGCAGCCTCGTCGTCCTGCTCGGAAACTTTCCTCAGCAGCAGACTGTTCACGCCCGGCAGATTGTCCACTCCGATGTGTGTCAACAGTACAGCGTCAATCCTGTCCAAGTGTCGAACCAGTTTCCAAAAGCTGGAGCGTGAGTCAGAGCCGCCGTTCACCAAGACATTAAAACCATTAACAGCGAAGAAGGCAGAGTCACCCCTCCCGCCAGGGAAGATGTAGCAGCAAGGTCGAGACAGCTTCAGGAAGCCCACGGTGCTTGGGGGCTCCAGTAGGTCGAAGGGAGACTCGGGCTCCAGAGACTCCAAAAGGTACTCTATGAACTCTTGCAAACCCTCCATCTCGGGCAGGACTGGGGGAGGGTTGATCCGAATGTTTATGAAGTCTTGCAGATTGTGTTTCTCCAGTGCCGGCTCCTTCCAAAGGCCAGAGTCTGGACAGCTGAGGGTGAGGCTAGGCTTCACCGCTGGGCCTGCCGAGCTCAGCAGTTCACCGACCTGTCGACACAGAGTCAAGCAACTTGAACATCAGCAAGCACTTAAACGTGCTGTGTAAACAAAACCAACAAAGACACAGTTTGCTTACCTCCTCGTCAGAAAAAATCTGGATGAGGTTGCTGAGGGAGAAGCAGCCTTTCTGCAGTACAATGTCGCCGCTGCCCTCAACACACTGACCGGCGAGAATCAGCAGTTTGCGGCGCGATGGATTGCAGACAAGCCGCCGCACCTGAAACAGGAAATGCATCATCGGTGCAGCTCAGAGGAAATAAAAACATACTCAGACACACACCTAGCAAACTGAGCCAGGAAGTATTCTCAGATATACAGGAGATCAGCTGATCTCCGTGTACGCGAGAGCCTGCCAACAGCTGAGAAAACATCTGTAAAGGTTGACGTCTGACTCACCTCTGAGGAAACAAACTCTGAGCCTGGATTCACCACGACTTGCGTGTCCAGGACGTCCCCGCTGTGCTGGAGAGTCCGCTGACCTGAAAAACACAAACAGGACAAACGAGTGTCAGGGGGAGATCTTCCCTCAGGTTTGCCCTAATTCCTGCTCACTCTCCTGTTCTCTCCATGAGTGCTGCAGCTGCTCATTCATTGGTGGGACATCGCTCAAGACCACATCCACCCACCACACTCCCTGCCAGGTTCCACTGAAAATACATCCATTGAAACTAAAGCTCATCATCTGTGTGCATGCGTGTCTGTCTGTCTGGGTGCGTGTGTGTGCGCACGTATAATAATAATAATACTAATAATAATAATAATAATAATAATGGATTGCATTTATATAGCATTTTTCGGGGCCCTCAAAGCGCTGTACAATTCCACTATTCATTCACTCTCACATTCATACACTGGTGGAGGCAAGCTACAGTTGTAGCCACAGCTGCCCTGGGGCAGACTGACAGAAGCGAGGCTGCCCCTCTGGCCATCACCAGTAGGCGGTAGGTGAAGTGTCTTGCCCAAGGACACAACGAGGGACTCGAACCGGCAACCTTTCGGTTACAAGACGAACTGCCAACTCTTTGAGCCACAATCGTCTGTATGTCTTTGGGCGGCTCAGCAGAGTCTCAGCTGACTGTGTTTGTGTTTGGATGGAACAACCAATTATCTGTCTCTGTTTAAAGCCCCTCAGACTGATGACTTCACTCCGTCCTGTTGGATCAACTGTGCCACAGTCTGATTTACCCTCTGTCCGTGTCGTCGCCTTTAAGTCGCTGACCTGTCCCAGGTCAACTTTCCTCTTAGGTGAGGCAGAGGGTAAACACCTGGGCCATCAGCTGTTAGTCTTTCAGATGCACTGAAAGGCCTCAGAGGAGCTGAGCAGAATTTGAGGAGCCTTCAACTCCTCAGTTTAGACCAAGTGTTAAGATTGGGAGGGTCAAATTAAAGGAAAACACAGCAAAGTTATAAAATGTCAACTTTAAACCCTCAAAACTGATGATGATGATGTTCATCTTCTTCATCATTATTATGACCACCAAATTTTGACGACACTCAACCTCCCCATCACCGCTTTGCTCTGGACTCCCCGTCAGAGAGCTGCCCCTTGCCTTCATATTCATCATCTCTGTGTCACGGTGAGTGTCAGGAAGCTCGGCATCACGCATCACAGTGGACGGCAAGCTCAGTTTGGATACCCCATCAGTAAGGTCACAAGAAGTACCGTCTATCTGTGGTTATCTCAAACAGATTCTGAGGTCCACGTATCTGTGTCTATGTGTTAGCCCTGTGACAGACTGGCCACCTGTTCAGGGTGTGCCCTGCCTCTTGCCCTAAGACATCTGGGATAGGCTCCAGCCCCCGCAACCCAAAAAAAAAAGAATAGGAGGAAGAGAATGGATGGATGGATCTTTGTTTATCCATGTTAGCAGGACCTGTCAGTGACAAGGATATCTCCCAGTCACAGGTGATATGTGACTGGTTCTCGATCGTTTCAGAACAAAACACGTGGAACATTCTGTAACCAGCATCCACAGAAACCTGTTCATTCTGAAGAAAACTCCACTCGGATCCTTCAGTGAATGAAGCTGGAAGAACGTCTGCAGAGGAAATTGGCAACTGCTGCACGTGAAACTGCATCGCTCAGACTGAGACGGTCAGGTGTTTTTAAACTGTTATGACCTGAGATGGACCCACATCCCACCCCGAACATTAATAATTTAAACTCAGCAACTAATGTCTGATCACTGTCCCGTTACAGAGCTTCCTGTGAGCTGACGGTGAGGTTTTCCCGCTTTAACGTTTCAGCTAAAAGGGAACGAAAACATGAAGTACGGTTTCTTTCAGAGGTTCAGGGAACACACACACAGTCTGACACTTGTGCGAACCTTCATCCGTTTGGTCACCCTCACAATCCTGCACACATCTAAAAGTCCTTGTGATTTTCTTTCAGACTCCAGGTCATGTGACACAAGCGGCCGTGTTTGAGGACTCGCGGTTCTTCACGCCTCCTGCAGAGTCCTGAGCTGCTGACAGTTTCTGTAAAGCTGTCCTTGCCGCCTCAGTCTGAGGTCCTGTTTACAAAAAAACAGAAGCGCTGCCTCACGCCATCAGCTTGTGGCCATGAGCACAAGTCACAGGACAAAACTGCTTTTCATTTGATCTAAAACACCCCAGTGTGCCATCATCCTGCTGAACAGAAATTAATGATGCTATTGATAAAGGCATCAGCGGGACTTTCCTCTGCTGATCGAAAGCATTTCATGCATTTTAAAATCCTCCGAGGCCGCCAGGGTCAGCATCAGAGAACACATCAAACATGGAGGTCCACAGGGTACTGGCTTAAGAGGCCCGGGTACAAATCCACCCCGAGTGTCTGACCACTCCTCTTTCCTCCAATCAATCCCAATACAGGCTTACCTCGCACTTCTTCTGACAGGAAGGCTGAATGTCTCGACACAAAGAGCTTCAGCTGTTGATCCAGAACGGAGACGTCCAGATCTACCGCCCAGCAGCGCACACCTGGACATTAATAAGAAACAAAAAAGGGCTGAACATTTTCATTTTAATGACATTATCTTACATGGCTGCTGTGAGGTTACTGTACTAACAGGCCATCCAGGAAATCTGAGCTCCAGTTAATAAGGGCTATTAAAGGATTTTGATTGGCTGTCACTAATTAGCAGGTAACTAAGTCTGTACAGAGTCCACGAAGCAGTGGGTGAAATCACCGAGGTTACATCTTTCATATACAGCTTGTTGTTGGCGTGCTATGGCTGTGAAACCTCAGATATCAGCCGCACATCACTGTCAGATAGACCATTTCTACTGCAAACAGGAAGTCAGTGATATTTAGTAACACAACTTCCTCTTTTTGTGCGAGTGGACAGAGAGTGAGTTTGTACACGCACACTCATCATAAAACAGCTGTAATAAACAGGCTGAGAGACAAGTGTGTGTGTGGACTGTGATCAGTCTAAAGGTTAGACAGTGAATCAGCTCAGCGTGTTTCAGAACTCAAAACTCTTTCAGATGAATCAGAGATCGCATTAATCATATTGAACAGATATCAAATTGTCCTCCTGATAGTTGCTCTGTTCGTTTTCTGTGAACCTACTTTTACAGAAAGTCCGGAAAATTAAGAAACACAATTGCCCACTTCCGGCGAGACGCATTTTCAAAAAATAAAATAATGACTCAGTAGTATGCATTTTATTTTTTCGGATAAAATCCGGAAATAAAAAGCTTAGACCTCGTCACAGAGCTCAGTGTGAATCAGTCTCAGTTTCTGAGAGTCTCTAAAGTGACCCGAAAAAGAAACCTGCACACTGGACTCGTTAAACAGCTGCACCCGAACCGGAAAAGGTTTCATAAATGTCAAATAAAACGAGGTGCTAGTTACTCTTTACAATTATGTTCAAAGTTTCTCTGCATCAGCTTCAAAGCGATAAAGTCTCTAAAACTTCGGACCGGGCACAGCTCATTCTAACAACAGCAGCCTCCCGGACTTTTATTGTGAAGGGCTGTGGGGACCTCCGGCCCCGCAGCTCTATTCTCCTGAACTTCCAGAACTCACCTGTTTCTATTTGCTGCAGTACCCGCTCCAGCAGCTCCGCGGGTCGCAGCGTTCCCACCACCACTAGGACCGAGTGATCCGCCGCAGTCCGGGAGGCGCCGGCAGGAGAGCCGGGAGGAGTGCCGGGACCGCCGCCCCGCTCCGCCGCCATCATGGCATGGACTGTCCACCGCTAACGTCACAGCATCCTCAGCCACAGCCCCACCCCGCCGCTGCTAGAGGCGGGATAATGATTTAAATGGCACATCAGTCGGCCAAAGAGAATGGACAGCCATGTAGCTGTCCAATCAGAAGTCAGAGCTGTTTTCAGGGGCAGCTCGGGAAAAACGAGTTTTATAGTTTCGTAAACCAAAGAATAAAGATCAAAACGTCGAATAGTCTTCACCAAACTGAAGCCTGCTCAGAAAAGTAAACATCTTAAAGTATAAGGACACGTTTCTGCGGATTAAAATTAACTTTCGACTTTAGTGAAAAAACTTTAAGAGCTGGATCATCAGATTGGTAATTTTAAATTGTTCTTTAAGTTGACGCTGAGAAACCCAAACGGGATCGCGAACCATACAGGTAAAGCTACAGTAAAATCATTTCAGTGATTTATAAAAAAAAAACCATCTATTAGACAGCCGTCATGTTTTTACGCAGTAAACCACGTGGTGTTCCTTCTTCGGTGGTATTTCCCACACTCCATCGGGCACCTGAAGGCAGCTGCTTTCGTGTCCTACAACATGGCGGCCCCGGAGCCCAGCCGCTGCTGTTTCTTCGTGCAGAAGAAGAAGCGTTTCTGTAAGATGGTGGCGGGAAAAGGCAGAAAGTACTGCGGGGAGCACGCGACCATGGTGAGTTCACGGATACAGTCACTTGCTCAGGTGTGATCTGGCTCCAGGTGGACCGGTCAGGAACAAGAAGGGGCCATCCCCAAAGTATGCCCACAAAGTCGCAAAGATGAAAGTGTCCAAAGTGTGTCGGTCTGCTGAAGCATGATGAGTTCCTTTCACTGGAACTAAGGGGTGGAACCCGACTCCTGGAAAACACCCCACACTATAAAACCCCCTCCCCCAAACTTTACGCTTGGTACAGTGAAGTCAGACAAGTACCGTTGTCCTGGCAACCACAAACCTACTCTCATCCATCGGAGACGCGTGATTGGTCACTCCAGAGAACACGTCTCCATGGCTCTAGAGTCCAGTGGCACATGCTTTGCTATTTGTTTGGTGATGTAAGGCTTGGATGCAGCTGGTTGCCATGGAAACCCATTCCACGCATTGTTCTTAAGATAATCTGAAGGCCACGTGAAGTTTGGACGCGTGTAAAGGTTGACTCTGCAGAAAGTCTGTGAACTCTGTGCACCATGATCCTCAGCATCCTCTGAGTCCGGTCTGTGATTTGCATGGCCGACCACTTCATGGCTGAGTTGTTGTCATTCCCAGTCGTTTCCACTTGGTTATAATCCCACTAACAGCTGGCTGTGGATATTGCAAAGACACTTCTAGCGTCCTATCACAGCACGACGCTGGAGCTCACTCAGCTCCCGAGAGCGAGCCATTCTTTGCAAATGTGTATAGAAGCAGTCTCCATGCCCAGATGCTGATTTTATACACCCGTGGACATGGAAGTGATGGAACACCTGAATTCAAGGATTTGAACGGGGGAGTGATTACAATATAGTCTTAATATCTCACTGTCTGGAATGAAGTCGGATATCTTATTACAGATCAAACCACAGATCATGATGAGGTGTGCACTACATTAATGTAATGCATGCACACACAGAATGAAGATCTCTTTATTCAGACTATACTGTACACCTGTATATACGGCACACGTGTGGACATACCATAGGAATCATATAGTTTGCAATGGCATGATGATGATCACAAGGTTATGCCTGAAGAGTCTGCGGTGGCTCAGTGCAGGTGAGCAGTTTGTAGCTGCTAGAGTTGGATCATTTGAAGCTGCATGAAGAAATCTGATGCATTCATTTATTTGCAGGCTCAGTGCTCGTGATTGTGAGGTAATGGGGTTCTGTATGAGGTTTAACAGCACGGGTCAGTCTGCGCTCTGGACTCACTGCTGCAGATGTCTTTGTGGGGATTTGGCACTGGGCTCGCCACCGTACTAGAATACAATGGTCGATACCACGGAGAAGACTTTGATCCTATCCTGCAACAATAGAAGTGATGAAGAAGAAGTCGTAATTTTTTCTTAATTTTTCCAGATGCGAACTTGCCATGGACACACCGGACAACGTCCTGAAAAAAACTCACCGTGGAAAGCTACGAGCGTACATGAAGCGATGACGAATTCGTCCAGATTTCAGAAATCAGTGGGGTGGTCTGAGCTCACATCTGAGCAGGCAGACTGACCCGTGCTGCAGATATCAGCGAGTTTAAGAAGAACAATGATGTCGATCAGCTGTGATGTCATGAGCCTGTGATGTGTTTCCTGTTTCCAGGAGGAGGACGGGGGTGGCAGCAGGAGGATCGTCTGTCCTCTGGACCCCAAACAGTGAGTGACAACACATCAGTCATCAATCAGGTCATTGATCGGCTGACAGGAAGCTGATCACTGGTAGCTATTGATCCTACTCTGCTTTTTTATGTGTTTCAGCACCGTGAGTGAAGACAAACTCCAGAAACACTTGAAGAAATGCAACTCCAGAGAGAAAGCCAAACCGGTGAGACGCTATTGATCCATCAGTTGATCAGCGATTGCGTGTTTATCCAAGTGTTTCCACAGAGATGAACGTTTGATCTCCTGCAGGTTTACTTTGTCCAAAACATCAACGCTGGATCAGCTGATGGAGATGAGACGCTTCGACAGGTAACGACTCACCTGCCCCGTGGCTATTTAACACGGAGTCTCAGCTTACAGAAAGCTGATTCGTGGTTTTACGTTGGTGTTTTGTGGTCGAATGCTGATTCATCAAAGAAGAACTGGTAAAGTAAAACATCTGCAGACGCTTTGATTCACAGTGCCTCATCCAGGCAGACATTCACTGATCTCTAAAGACCAACAGCAGCTCGATTCACACACACACTGTCAGGAAACAGTTTGTTTCACAGCAGAGGAAGCACCGAGAATGGACAGCAGCGTCTACACACACAATCACACACTTCTTCATTACGCACAAACCAGCACAGTAAATACTATAATAACCACTGATGACAGTGATGGTGACATCATGATAGTGACATCATAATGGTGATGTGTTACAGGTGAGTCTGTCTGAGCTCAGCAGGACTGAGTTGGAAACTCTGGTGGATAAACTGAAGACAGCGTTCAAAGGTGAGCTGCTGAGATCCGGTGATCAGTGATGGCTGAAGTACTCACAATCTCACACGACTGCTTCAGTTTGGCTGATGTGACACAAAACATCACAAAACTGACAGTCTTTTCACTGAGTAGGTTAGGATTGGGATTAGATTCAGTTTATATTTAAACTGGGTGTAAATTAAGTTTAGGTCAGGGTTAAGTCAGCTTTAATTTGGGTTCAGATCAGCTTTAGTTTTGATTTATTTGGGGTTAGGTCTCGTTTCGGGTTAAGGTTTAGTTTGAATTTAGGTCA
Organism: Pundamilia nyererei; assembly: GCF_000239375.1. Lineage (NCBI taxonomy): Eukaryota > Metazoa > Chordata > Actinopteri > Cichliformes > Cichlidae > Pundamilia > Pundamilia nyererei. The sequence goes on from NW_005187447.1 coordinate 3,461,669, forward strand.
GTTTTAGTTTTGGTTCAGGTCATGTTTAGTTCGGGTTTAATTTGGGTTAGGGTTAAGTGTGACTCATAAAGTTTTTGGACATTTTGTAAATCCGCGGATGTTCTCCTGGTGTCCCTGCTGTTGTTGTAGGACTGCAGTGCGATCTAGAGGACAGCGTCCAGTCTCACCCCGCCCTCCACGACGAGCTCCACAACCCAAAGAATGGAGACTCCGCCCACAAACACCTGAAGCAGCAGGTAGACTAGGTGACAGCACCATTAGTCTGTGTATTCATCTCATTTCCATGCTGAAGAATTAAACTGAGAAGTAAAACTAATCTCCGTCTGACCTGCCGGGTGTGCTCAGTCTTCCATCTTAGGTCACATGGAGGAGCTGGGGCTGCTGGGAAGGGGGCGGTGCTTTGTGGAGTTCGGAGCGGGTCGAGGGAAGCTGTCCCACTGGATCCACGAGGCCCTGAAGACTTGCGAGCATCTGAAGACCTGTGAAGACCTGCAGCTGCTGCTGGTGGAGCGCTGCAGCACCCGGTTCAAGGTACAGCCCTGATTCTGAAATCCACTTCACCCTAAACTCAAACCCAAACCCCCGACAACCCAAGTACCTTCAGAACCCCGCCTGCTCACCTGCTGCTTTCCATATTTTCATTTCTGGCTTTAAAATAAAAGTGGAAGCGTCGCTGTCGCATGTCGGTGTTCCTCCGATTCACACCTCATACACTGATGGTGTGTTCATCTTTTATGTACAGACTGTGATTAAGACTGAAAGCAGCTGATCAGTTTGATTGATAGGTGAAACAGGTGCGTTCTGTTGCAGGTGGACGGGAAACATCAGGATGCTGGAGTTCAGTTTGAGAGGCTGCAGGTGGACATTCAGCATCTGGATCTAAGTAAGACAGGAACATATGGACACTGTGGTGCTCTGACCTCTCCTGACCTGTTTCTCTCATGCTTTCAGGTAAAGTCCCTCTGCTCTGCGAGAAGAAACTGCCTCTGGTCGGAGTTGGTAAACACCTGTGTGGAGCGGCGACAGGTGAGAACAGCCAAAAAAGCCAATCAGCTCTGATTGGTGGTAAGCAACATCTGGCTCATAATTCCACAGTAACTGCTGCTCTACGCTGGTTCCTGCAAGTTCCATCCTGCTCTCTGATGGCAGTACACCTCCACCTGTGCTGAAGCATGATGGGTTTGGTTTTACCTGGCAGGGCAAAACCTGGAGATCAGTTTATGTTTTTCTCAGAACTTCAGCTGAAGTACACCAACATCCACCTGGAAACTAGCATTTCTGTAGTACTTGTCTAGTCTCATCATATGCTGGTTCCGTTCTCAGATCTGGCTCTGCGCTGTTTGCTGGAAACTGCAGGACAGTCGGAGGAAGAAGAACCGCCCCATAAACGCCTCAGACCATCAGAACCATCTGAGCCAAGGTCAGGAGGGGGTCTTGAATCAGCACCAACAGGTTGTGGTCCTGGCCCAGTGCTGGGCCTGACAGTGGCACTGTGCTGCCACCATCGCTGTGATTGGCGTCACTACGTCGGGCAGCAGTTCTTTCTGCAGAGAGGACTCGGGGCGCGGGAGTTCTCTGCTTTCTGTCGGATGTCCAGTTGGGCCACGTGTGGACTCAGACCGACCAATCAGAGAGGAGATGGCGAAGAGCACGAACCAGCAGAAGAGACAGACGCTGTGAATGGGTAAATATTTGACCTCTGCCCCTGAAACCTGTCACCGATGGCTGTATGGACCCAGCCCGAAGTAGAAAGTTTCTGTAGTTTAGAAAAAAAAAATCAGATTTACTCAATGAAGATTTGAAGAAGTCTTCGTTCCTCTGGTTTTATTTTAGAGCAGCTTTCCATGATCCACGGTTAAGAATAATCCCTCTTTACTGATTCACATCAGCACCTTCAAACACCACATCGAGCAGCTTGTGCTGGGCTTTAAGGAGGTTTAACCAACCTATCAGCACAAGTCAGCAGCATGTCAGTGTTTTATGTTCAGAATCAGCTGCAGAGACAAAGTGAAGGACAGGAGAGTGGATTTATTTCAGTTCACACATGTGATCCATAGATTCATGAAGCAGCTGGAAATCCTTTTTCTAAATATTTATTAGCTCTATTCAGTGTAAGGTCTGTGACGAGCTGATGTCAGCGTGTCACACAGGCTAAACACGGAGGACTGACACTGCACATACTCTGATCTCATCAGTGCACAAGTGATGAACATGAAAATCAAGCTTCGGAGCAGGAGGGTCTACTGGAAGAGAAGGAGGGGCTAGAGTTTAATGTTCCTAGCGTATAATAATCAGGACTGTCTGCATGTTTACACTGAACTAACACACTGTGTTTGTGTGTCTATGTGTGTGCACGTCTGTGCGTGACAGGTTTCTGTCGGCTTCTGAACGTGAGCAGCTCGGCCGTCTATGCAAACAGCTGATTGACCACGGCAGGTGTCACTTCCTGCAGATGAAAGGATTCAGCAGCAAACTGACTCGTTACATCAGCAGTGATGTCACGCTGGAGAACGTCCTGCTGACTGCTGTACCCCTCACCCCCCACTCCTCCTGATTGTTTGATTGTAAGCTGCAATTTTGAGTTTTAAGTTACAGGAAGTCAGACTGAACATGCTCAGGTGTTTTCTGTTTATATTAAAGTGTTTTTTTCCTCATGTACATAAAACGTTTGCAGTCTTCCAACAAGCCACGTTCTGAGCATGCTCACTAAAATCTGCCTGTCACATGGCACAATCATAGATTATTCTATAGCTGGAAAACTTCTGGAGTTTGACTCGTCCTGCTTGTCCACTTAATGTCTTTCAAAATAAAAGCACAAGTGTGGCTTTGTGAAAGTGTCTTTAAAAGGGAGAAGCTCAGAAGAAGAAAAAAAGACATGGGGCCGTATTTCATGCTGAGGATTCGTCATTGGACTCACCATCGGACTCTGAAACATTCAAAGAGAAAATCGTGTCAGCTGAAACCAACAAAACATTCAAATGATGTCGGGTTGTTCCTCGTATACGGTGCCATTTCAGCCCCAAAGACAGAAATGAGGGTTTGATATAAACACGGGCCAAATATTCTGTATGCCTCCATTATTTTAGCCTAAACTGAGTCAGTGATCTGAGTTCTTGAAATCCAGACAAGCCCAACTTAGAATATTCTACACCACATTTTTGTATGAAAACACTTTTAATGATTAAAGTCTTTGTGTCGTGTCCCTGAATTGTTATGGAGATCCCCCTGATTGGTCCTCTGGGACAGTTTCCCTCAATTACAGTGTAAACATGTTGAAAAACCTTGGTGTGGTCTACACGTGTGAGTAATAATGGCTGATTTAAGCATGAAATGTCCTGCTTGTTAATTTTTCTCACAGTAAAAGGTTATGCATAGTTTTAATGAAAGCATGAGTTGTGGGCTGCAATCTCTAAAACATTCTTTATATTCTAAACATGTCAGGCAGCAACGAAACTATTCAAAACTAAATGTTAATTATGATAAATTCAAAATGAACTGACATTTTATTTTTTTTTATGTTGTGCTTCATATATAATTTATATAAAAATGTAAAGGGTAGAAATAATAAGCTTAGTGGCTGGTTGGGTTTTGCAGCTGTGCAGTGATACAACTAATGTAAAACTAGGAAAATATGAATTTATCATCAAATATTTATCCAGCCATCCTTTTATCCTTTTCAGGGTTGTGAGGGGGTTGGAGCCTATTCCAGCTAACATAAGGCGAGAGACAGGGTATGGCCTGGACAGGTGGTCAGTCTGTCGCAGGGCTAACACAGAGACGAACAACTGTTCACATTCATTCACACCTATGGGCAAATTAGAGTTTCCAATTAACCTAACCCCACTAACTGCATGTCTTTGTACTGTGAGAGGAAGCCAGAGTTCCCGGAGAGAACCCACGCAAGGAACAGTGCTAACCACCGTGCCCCCATGCTGCCCCAAATAGCTATGTAAATTTAAAGTTATACGTGTGCTGTTGGTATCAAACGCAAAAGCTGATACTGGTGAGCACCTTCAGTTTAACCTGCAGACACTGTGAGAGAGTCACTTCATAAATCCATAAAATTTAAATTCAGGTTTATACATCCAGCTTCTAAAGCTCTTTTAGATGTATTTTTTTAATGGTGAATTAAGGATGGTAAACACCTTAATTCACCATCTGATCTGATCGATCTAATGAAACTCTGTTGGGTATGGGGCGAGGTTCTCATTGGTTGTGTACAGGGCAGGGTTCTCTGTTTTTTCACAGTGAACTAAATAAATTTTTTTCTGTGTATGTTTATGGTTAACTGAAGTGAGTACATTTAATTTAAAAACAGGTCAAATTTAATTCAACTTCCTTTTTAATCATAAAAACGTGAAGTAGCTGTTGTTCACGTGAAATGCTAAAGTGTGACTTTTTTCCACGTTATCACCCTGAAATGGTGCCGAATGGCAGGAACAACGCAGTGGTTATTGTTGACATCACTCTTTAATAACCTGAGGTCAGAGGGGTCAGTTGGGGTTTAGCTTCCCGTTTGTTGACGTCGTCGAGGGTCACTGCCCCCATGAGATGTTTGGCACACACACAGGTTAGCGTGTTAGCGCACCCAGGTCAGTGAGCATTCTCAGTACTAACGGTTGACGCAGTGCACGTTGAGCACGGCGTACGCTCTCTTTCGGGCCTCCTGGATGTACATGAGCATGAACTCTTTCCCGAACATCTCCCTGTCATCTTCCTCCTCTTCCTCCTCAGCCACCGCCTTCCTGCTCGGCAGCGTCACGTCCAGAGTCAGGGGGTTATCCCGGAAGTTCACAAACCTGCTCCGAGGAAGCGAAGAAGTGAGTGATGCCAGACAGAGGGAGGGCAGGTGCGTGAGGATGGCCAGACTCACCTGAGGCTGGACATGCCCTCCATGAGCGGTGGAATGTCTCTCAGCCTGTTGCTGCTGAGCACCAGCGTGTCCAGGCTCCTCATTCTGGCGATGTTCTCCGGAAGCTTCTCCAGCTCGTTCCTCTGCAGCCACAGAGTGTGTAGCACCTCCATTCTGAGGAAAAACACATGATCACTGGCTGTTGACAGAAAGGCGGTTGAGTGTTAAGTCAAATTTTGTAAAATTTCTAAAGTCTTAGTTTAAACTATAGGATCAAAGACATTCCTTTGTCTGACCACCTCTCCAGCCAATTTAGTGCTGGGGGAGGCTGACGTGGGTTTTATTGTAGATACATCGTATCTGAAGGTTCTGTTTGATGTTTGGTAAGCTTTCTGCTTTTATGATCCTTTTGGTGAGCAGGAGGTCACAAATTCTTGCACACGTGCTTACACGTGCACACACATACACACAGTGCCTTGTCTGTTAGAACCATTGGGGGGTTTTACGGTGGGAGGTCCTTGTGCTGTGATGTATATTGTAACAGTTTGTCAATAAATAGCTGCGAGGAGAGCTGCTCTTTGAAGGAGTTGGTCTGGAGACAGGTGAGGAGCATTTAGCTTCACACCCTGGTTCTGACCAAGCCTTTCCTCGTTAGCGAGTAAAAGACCGGTTGAAGATGTTCTGTCTTGTTTTTCGTTCTTCATGAGGAATAAGTCTCTAAACTAGCAGTGCCTGTGGAAACACAGACTCAACATGGAGCCTAGGCCATGTCCCAGCTCCTACCTGTGTATGTCTTCAGGTAAGTGATGCAGGCAGTTTCCTCCCATGTCGAGCCACTCGAGCGCCGGCAGGGCGAGCAGGCAAGCAGGCAGGCAGCTGAAGTCGTTCATGGAAAGATCAACATGCTGCAGCCGCGACAGCGTCCCGAGCTGAAGGTCAGAGAGAGAAGCACACCTGAGCTCAGACTGGACCAGAACCAGGCCTTACTTTTCAGGTGTACGGTAACGAGGCATAGGTTCAGGCACTCACCTGGTCTGGTAGCTCATTTAGGTCCCGGTTCATTGCCAGCTCCAGCCTCTCCAGGCTCTCACACCCGCTCAGCTCTGCCGGGACAAACGGGATTCTGTTGTAGCTCAGCAGCAGCTCTCTGAGCCGGGTCAGCTTTCCTGAGACCAAAACCAGGTGAGGTCACAGCACACAGAACCAGAAAACATGGCTCACAGCACACAGAACCAGAAAACATGGCTCACAGGCAGATTAAATCGAGGTGAGCTCACCGATCTGTTTGGGGATCTCAGCGACTCCGTTCCGAGACAGATCGAGCACCAGAAGGTTCTGGAAGCTAGAGATGAAGTGAGGGATCTTCAGTAGTCCGGTCCGGTGGATCTGCCACTCCTGGACCTGACTGAGCTGGATCAGGCAGCCTGGCAGAACCTGGAAACCAGAGCAGCGAGCTCACAATGCGCTGAAGTGACAGTTCAGTGTGCTTCCTGCGAGGGGGGCGTTACCTTCCACTCCTCCTGCTCAATCCGGAGGACCAGCCGGCCGTCCTCAATCTCCAGCTTCTGCTTTAGCCGGGCCAGCGCCGCTCGGTCTTCCCAAAGCCCGACTCCAAGTCTGGACCAAAATCACCAAGTGATGAAACCTCTTCGGTCTGACTTGGGACATCACTTCAGTTACCTTTTTTTCCAAACTTTATTATTTCGTTTTATTTTCTCGTCATGTTTTTGTCTTTAATGTGTTTGATCTTTATGACTTTATTTTTTACACTTTTTTGTTTTAAATAATTTGTTTCCCCCGGTCTTCTCCTTGACTGGCTGAAACATTCTGTCCTGATACAGTTTGACTGATGCAGAGATTCAACATGGCTGCTTTCAGACAAGACTGTATGTAAGAGATGGACATAACCACTGGGTTCATCCCCCCTCTGAAACTGACTCATCTTTTTTCAGGTTCACCAAATTTTCATTTACTCTATGGTAGAAACACTGCGAGAGAAACAGGAAGTGGGTGGGACTAGAGGTCCCAACACTGAAGATGAACCAGTTCAAAGGATTATGGGTAATTTTTATAAGGTTCATAGAGCAGTTTTTGTAGATCCCCACTTTGACCAGTAAGCACTGTATACCAACAGAAAGTGTGCTCAAGTGACTGGGTGTGGTCTGACCTGCCTGTGGCCCCGCCCCTCGTGGTCCTCCTCTTGTGCTCCTCCTCATGCTCCTCCCTCCTCCTCCTGATCCTGGTCTCCCACAGTGCTTTGATGGAGCTCACCGAGCTGCACGCTACCACCACGCCCACCATCATCACCACTTCCTGTCAGCCTTGTGATGTTACAGCACACAGGTGGACATGTAGGATAACCTATCTGAGCTGTAGCCCCATCCCCACGCTGACCATCTTGTGACACTGATTATTGATCTCCAGCAGAAATCATGTTTCAGATCAATTTACTGACCATTAATTAAAAACCCATCAAATTCACTCTGCTCAAACATCAAAAACAACCAGAGACAGTTTCCAGCTACTGAAGCAGAGAAGTTTCAGTCCTGCAGTAGGAGCAGTACCAGTACAACAGCAGTATTAATACTGTAGCATTATATGAAGTATTACCTGCTGTAGTACACGGATATTACTCGTCACCTTGTGGCCGAGCTGCAGCTCTCCTCCATGCTGCGTCCTGTCTGCTGAAATCTGACCTCGGCTCTCCTCGATAATTATAGCCTTCAGGTGACACATCACATGACAGATTACAGACATGCGGTCATATGACCGGCTGTTACTGCATCTGAGGACAGACCCACACTAAAAATACCATCAGCTGATCGGGACCAGAGCTGCAGGTTACTGAGGGTTACCCCCCACCCCCTTTCCCCAACATAGGCTCTCACGCGCACGCGCGCACACACTCTTTCACGCACGCACACACACACACGCACACACACACACACACACACGAGTCGTGTTCAGCTGTATTCAGAGGTTTTATTGAGTTTCACACATTTTGAATCCGACCCACTCCCAAACATACAAAACACTTTTTACACGTTTACATTTCATCTGTCGCTAAAACCGACGACGCTAACAAAAAGAAGACGACGTGACACCAACATAACCCGACACAGTGCTCTTTACCCAGCAGCCACCAGGACAGCGAGGAAGTCCAGGAGGACCGACCAACAACTCTGCAGCGCTACATCATGGCTCCATCACCTCAGATATAGTTATCAGGTTATAGCCGAGGTTTAATTGAAACCAGCTTCCTGCTCTGATGTCCAAAGTCGGCGCGCTTCTGCCCGAGACACATAATGAAGGTCCGGACTGGCGTTACCGACAGAATTTAACCCAATTCAGCCTTATAAACCTGATATAACAAAAGAAATTCTTACTATTTTTGAAAGCACAAAGAAATTCCCGAAATAAAAGATCCAGTGCAGTGTGAAGCTGTGCAGGAGGAGGGGAAAGAAAATCCCACATAACACCATTTACATTTAAAACGAACCATAATCCTTAATTTCAACTCTAATCTCAGATTATTTGCCGTGTCCATGCTCCAGATGCTGAGAAGATGGAGTTTAACAGCTGGCAGACTCTCAGTGCGGTCTGCAGTAACAGTCACTAATAAATACGACGAGCAAAAATAACGGAGTCAGGTCAACAGGAAGAGCTCCACAGCAGCAGCTTCAGAGGGTTAATGGTGTCAGCCCAAGGACACAAACCCCCCCCCTCCACACTGACAATAACTGTCATTCCCACTGGTGCGCTCGCATGATACCAACAGTTTCCTGCATTGGTCACAATTCAAACGTGGTCAAGGCTCATGAGCGGGACTGTGAGGAGGATTTTATAATCAAACAGAACCAGATTGACAAAATGAACTAAAAACACCATGGCACTGCTCACAAACCCCCGCGATGATGTGAGCACACCACGGATTGCTCAGCAGCAGAGAAAACTGCAATCACCATCCGACCGACAATGAGTTTGCCTGACTGATCCAACTGACACGAGCATGATCCGATCCAGCAACGTTTGCTTCGATCACGCTTGGTCACATGATTTCACAGTACATGAATATATGGAGTTTAATGCTCAGGATTTTAGAGTTTCAGGGCAGCTACAAACCATCGAGTCAGCTCCTCCGAGGGTAAGCGTACGTGCGGACGCAGTCTGCAGGTTTAACCTGAACCCGGTGGGTCGGGCTTCGTGTGGGCAAGATGGAACAGCCCGTGTTAAAACTGGGCCTTGGCGGAGGAAATTCAGACAGAGTGAAAATGAATATTATTATTTAACAGTGACAGGACATCAGGTGTCTGCAGGTAAGATTCTGTGGATGACATCACGATCACATGAGTTTATTTAAATCTGCTCTCAACTCTGAGTGAAACCATCTGACACGCTCACTGTGCAGCTACAGGTGTTTCCCCTCATCTTCCAGCTCATCTCAGACTTGAGCATCTCACCTGGACACCTGACAACAACTGCTCTGCAGCGTTTGACTGTATATAAAAGATGGACAGAGAATTTAAACCTGCATTCTCTCTAACATCCAGCAGTGGGTGACTTGCCTGAGGTCTATGAGAGTATGATCTCTCAGCTCATGGTCCTGGTGTGTTTTGGTGAAGAAAACAGGAAGTTAATTTCGGAGGAGATGGTCTAATTAGAGTAGTAAAGGAGCAGGAAGCAGGTAAGGATTTAGGGCGGGGCTTCATGTGACTGATGGTGATTGTTAAAAACCCAATTTAAGGTGTCACTAACTGCTGGGTGATAGCATGGTAGCCATCTTTTATATACAGTCTGTGATTTTAATGCATTAAAACGCAGTAACCTGCATTAATTTTAAAAAAGGCAAATTGTCTCGATTTATCTCCTGAGGCTCCAGAGCAGGAACTCGACAGGAACTCACTTCCTGTTTCTGGTCATTTCCACCAGACTGGACCTGCAGAACCCACAATCATGACCCCAGTTCACACTGTGTATGCCCTCTGATAGGCTGACCCCTTCTCCTCTCCTCACAGTGCCTTGCTTAAAGGCAAAAAGGAAATGACATTTGGCATTAAGGCCTCAGACAGAAACAGGAAGTGAAGGCAGGGAGAGGAGAAGGAGGCGGAGCAGTGAGGTCTGTTAGCGTGGTGTCCCGCCCTCCCCGGGGCTGATTGGGAAACTGTTTATTTGAGGTCCAGCACCATGCTGGCCGGGTTCTCTAGGTACTCCCTCCACAGGTTGGAGAAGCGACACATGGTGGCGCCGTCGATAATGCGGTGATCCGCTGACCAGCTGACCTTCATGATGTGAGCTGGGACCACCTGACCAGCAGCGTCGAACCTCGGCAGCACCTGGACACACAGACAGGAAGTCAGCAAGCCGTGTTAAAAAACAAACAGCTGCTCTGTAATGCCACATCCTCAGCAGCAGGTAACAGCGTAGCTGAATGGATAAACTCCTGAATTATGGTCCATGCACCATCTCCTGCGGTTTCACAGAAGAAAGAAGAACATCAGGTGGGTATCTGAGCATGCTCAGAGCCTGCCAGCTGATTGAACAGTCACCTGATAGTCAGACGGTCCGGTTTAACTTCCAGTTGTGATTCACGAAGAAACCACAAGCACACCTTAGTAAGTTTTCCTTCCTCTGAACAAAATAACAGTTTATTTTTCAGAGTGAGGAACAAAACCCTCCTCCGAAAGCCAGAGAACATCATTCTCCTGAAGACACTGATTTAAATAATTTATAAAATATTTATATGAATTTATAAAATAAATTCATATTTAATATTTTACAAACCAGGTCAAATGTTTTATATTCTTGAAGATATCGAAATAGAACAGGTAATCAGAGTCAAGGTGAGGTACACTTTAGACCATCTTCTTGTTCTTTATTGCGATCTTTGATATCTTGTGCTATTCACCCTTTTTCCTCTCATAGTAAACTAAAACACACCTGAGTCTGTGTGTGTGTTCGGTCTGACCACGGCTCACCTGGATCTTTCCTAGCGCGCCGATGGCGACCTCGGGTGGGAGGATCACGGGCTTGGCGTACGTGCCTCCGATCTGGTTCGAACACAGCAAGCAGAGTGAGGTCAGTGCAGCTTCTCTCAGCACTGTTGTGATATTTTGTGTCGCTGTTGTTTTCAGACTCACAGATCCAATGTTGGACAGCGTGAAAGTGCCCCCCATCAGGTCGGCAGTGCCCAGCTGACCCGATGCTCCGAGTACCTGCAGGCGGTTCAACTCAAGGGCAATCTCTAACACGCTGAGCAGCTGGACATTCTTCACGTTGGGAACCAGCAGACCCTGACTTGTGTCCATTGCCAGGCCGATGTTGTGGGACGCCTGAATCACATGAAACACTACCATCAGCACTAATGACGCCACTGAGCAGCCAGGGAAGCAAAGCCGGCTCAGAGCGTGCTCTTACCTTGTAGGTGATGTTCTGGCAGTCCTCATCCACCGAGGCATTGAGGATTGGGAAGTGGTGGAGACCGAGGGAGGCAGCCTGAGCCAATGAGAGCACAGCATTAACTTCAATACCAAACATGGGATCGATCGGCAGCTCGTGCATGGCGCCTTAACCCCCAACCTTGATGAAGAAGGGCATGTAGCTCAGTCTGACACCACGACTCTCGGCGAGAGGTTTCAGCTCTGACCTCAAAGCCACCAGGCGACTCAGATCAACCTCGTCACAGTAACCGAAGTGAGGAATCTTCAGCGCCACAGTCATCGTCTTCACCATCGCTTTCTGGAAACCTGAAGAGCCAATCAGAATGTTTACAGAGAAAAGAGATGACATGCAAGGCTCGCAGTGAACAGCGCAACACTTGGGTGTGACAGCAATCTCTGACCTTTGAGGGGCTCCGTCACGTCCTTGCCAGTGAAGACAGGTTTAGGAGTAGCGGGTGGAGGTTTCACAGCCGCCTTAGTGCTCACAGGCTTGGCAGCAGCAGGAGCAGCAGCAGGGGCCGGGGGCGGAGTCTGAATCTCCTGGAAAGGTGTTGGAGGCAAGATGGCTCCTGTTTGCTTCGCCAGGAAGTTCAGGATGTCCTCCTTCAGGATCCGACCATCTTTGCCAGTCCCCACCACCTCACTGAGCTTTATCTGAGGGCAAAGCGACACCTCAACTGGGAACACAGTGGGACAGACTGGGACAACCCGATGGGGACAAATAGGAATCACACTTACATTGTTCTCGATGGCGAGGCGTCTAACTGCAGGCGTGGCCTGCGTCTTGTGACCTTTGATCTCCTGGTGGGTGTGTTCTTCTTGAGCAATGGCAGGCGTCTCTACCACGTCCTCCTCCTGGATCACCTCTGAAGGATAACAGCAGTGAGACTTTCAGCCGTGAACTTGGACGGGCAGACGAGCAAAGATCTGCCGATGTCTCACCTGAGCCAGACTCTGTTTCAATATCCACCAGCGGTTTTCCCACAAAGGCCGTGGCATCTACATCGTAGTAGAGCTTTTTGATGACCCCATCATAGCGGCTGGTAATGGTGACCGATGCCTTGTCGCTCTGAACCTCACAGATGCTGTCAAACTGAGAAACTTTGTCTCCTTCCTTTACGTACCTGCCAGAGGAATCCAGTTTTATTTATGCACTTTTAAATCACACGACCTGAATATGCACAAGGACATATCTTGGTCAAAAATGACTCGAAGGTTCCTCACAGTGTTATTGGAGGCCATATTTCTAAGATTTTCTGTCCCAAGTACAATAACCTCAGTTTTATCTGAATTCAGAAAATTAGAGGTCATCCAGGGCTTTAGGTCTTCCTGACATTCCTGCACCTAATTGGTGTGTGTTATCTGGCCTAATGGATAGATAAAGTTGTCAGTGTGTCATCTGCATAGCAGTGAAAATGGATGCTATGCCTTCTGATGATACTACCTAAGGGAAGCATGTATAATGTAAACAGAACTGGTCCTAGCACTGAACCCTGTTGAACTCCATATTTAACTTTAGTGTGTGAAGAGGACTCTCTATTTACATGAACAAACTGGAGTGTAACGAGTTAACAAGCTATACTTCATCACAGGTTACAAGTTACAAGTAGTACATCCTAATCGCTTCATATGTTCACCTGTTTGTTCTCTTACAAACTCTGGGGTTTCAGGTTTGCTTCATTTTAAAAACAAAACAATACCAAAATTTTGTCATGACAATAAAAACGGGTGCTTGAGCTGTTGGACTCTTATTTTTTTTGGGGGGGGGGGGGTCACGTACCACTCCTTGACGGTCACCTCCATGATTCCCTCACCGATGTCAGACAGTTTGAATTGCACGATAGGTCCTTGATTCACTGCCGAACAAAACAAAACAGTGACATTATCAGAGAGGGACAAAACAATCTGCTGATGGAGGTCAGCGTACACCACCATGAGCGATCTGCCTCAATTCTCCCAGAGTCCATCACACAGCTGAAAACCCAGAACAGTTCACCATGATACAGATCTCCATGGCAATAGTAGAGAGATCAGAAGAGGCCAGGACTCAGGTGCTGCCGGTCTGGACTTACCCACAGCGACATGCAGCCCTCTGCAGCTGAACACCTGGAGCTTCCTGTCACACCTGAAGGTTATTGGCTGCAGAGTCCTGTCACATCTGAAGCTCTGCAGCTGGAAAGATCTGCGGCTCTGCTGACTCAGCTGATGGGAAAAGAGCAGATAACAGAGGTCACCTGGACCAGCCAACACACAGGTGCTTCAAAGCCACGCCCCCTGATATTCAGGGCCTGATGGTACTTCCTTCAGGTCCTAAATGTCAGACCAGCACCAGCACTCTTAAACTCAAACATGAAACTCCTTCAGGTTCTAATAAAGATGCATACAGGTGTTATTTTAAACAAGGTGGCGATGTAACCCTAACAGAGAAAAAATGCCAGGCAATAAAAAAAAAAAACAACATGCCTCTGACACCGTGGCACCAGATCTATGTTTCCTCATCTGCATGAAAATGAGTAAACAGAGTGAGTTTACACTGATTTAGTCACTGAAAATAATGCTGAGCTTGACTTTGACACTTTCAGGAAGTGGGGGATGATGGGAAATGGCCTACAGGCTGTCACCTGCCGACAGAAACCCTGCTCAGGTGTTTTCTTATTACAGGTTTCCTCTGAATTTCTCGAAGCTGACTCACTCCCATGTCACTTCTCAGTCCCATGTCACTTCTCACTAAATAAGACAGGAAGTTCGCTTTGAAAGTTATCCCCAACACTGGAGGACCACCTGTCAACCACGTCGTTTCCGTCGTTTGAAACCACATCTGCTCCTGACGTCTGGAACAAACACCTGTCCTGGTGGCAGCAGGTGAAGCAAGTTTCACCTGCAGGACAAACCCTAAAAATTACTGAGCTCAGATCTGAGTCAGAACCCGTACACAGCCGGTTCTGGTTCTGACCCATACCCTGACCCGGAAACAGCTCCTAACCGTCAGGAAGCAGTCGCAGTTGTTAGATGTTAGCCACAGCATGCTAGCTCAGAGGCTGTCTCATTCCATTAGGGTTAGCATCAGCTAGCCCATTGGCTAGCTATGCTAATGCACTGAGCTTGGTGACGTTGCGCACGCATGTCCGTTAGCATTAGCCGCAGGTCAGCATTAAGCGCTTACAGAGCCTTTGAGGAGAACACGAAGCTTGTATTTGCTCACCAGCAGCCGCCTGAACGCGCCGAGAGAGCCTCTAGTCACCGCTGCCATCTCTGTGCTCCGCCGCACGCCCCTCTCTGCAGCCAATCAGTGTGCAGCGCCGGCTCTCTTCTTCTGCTGCTTCCAGCAGGGCTCTCAGACATCACACAGGTGTGATGGCGCCATGATCAGGAGAGCTAATGAACAACAAATTAATTTATCAATCCTTTTCTGGTTTTTACAGCCTTAGACGTTCCACAGTTTTTATCCATTATTAATAATAAAATGATTTGTTATTTATTTAAAGACGGGTCAGCATCATGACATCGGCAAGCTGCCGTTTGTGCACCTGTCCAGATAAGGTAAGATAAGATAAGACTTTATTGATCCTGCGGCGGGGAAATTTGTGCATTACCACAGCTCAGGTACAGATAGTAGAAGAATACAAAGAGTATACCAGAATATAAAGACAAGAAATACAAAATAAATAAGATAATACAATATATACAATGGTAGATTGTACACGCACACTCAGAATGTGTTCTTGATAGGAGTTGTAGAAATATGCAAGAAATAAATTAAAAACTATTTTACTACTACTACTATTACTATGGCAGAGAAATCAGACAAACACTGGCTTAAAAGTACTTTAGTGATGTTAAGCCTTTTAAAAGAATTTTGTAAACAACACAGTATTACAACAGGTTTTAACAGAACTTCAAGTATAAAACTTTCCCCCAAAGTAGCAAAAAAATAGAATAAAAATAAAATTGTGCACAAGTAAAAGAATTAGTCCTTTTAAGTCCAAATGGTACCAGTAGGACCCATGACAAACAGGTGTATTGCATTAGAGTCCATCCAATGAGGAGTGTGTGTGTGTGATTGTCTGTCCTACCGTACTACTTGTACAGTAGAGGATTGTAGTCCATCAATGTGCAAATGAGTGTGCGTGTATATGTATATCGTCTCCTAGGATCTTGGGTTGGCTCGCCATCCAGTGAACACTGGAACACTCTGGGTTCTGGAATCGCTGACCTGGTCTTTGGATTCGTCCCATACAAAAACCTGACCGCTGTCAAGTGGATGGTCAGCGTTTACGTGAAGCCACATCTCAGTAAACCTTCCGGTTTCGCTCTGCCCTCGATAACAAAGTTTTAGTCCGCCTGCTCAACTCTCAGCTTTCCATCAGCAGGTCCTTCTCTACTGGAAATTAATCTAAAAATATAACTTTACTCCTCACAATACCCCTATATGGAACAACAGGTATATCCGTCTGTGTAGGAAATCTGCGTACATGGATGAATGGAGATCTAAAGGGATTTGGGCTGTAGCTCATTTTATGGACAAGAATGGGGTCTTATTAAAACATGAGACGTTTTGTGAGAAATTTGATGTAAGATGTACTGCTAAGAGATATAAATCCCTAATAAAAGCCATCCCAGTCCCTTTGAGATCAATGATAAATGAAGATATTGTGCACTCTAAAATTTCTCCTGGACTGAGACAGCTCTGCATAGCCGGAGTTGAATTTGGTGACAGCAGGTTTACAAACAAGGTGATCAGGAATATTTTGATAAATGAAATTTGCCCTAATCCGGTTAAAAGAAATTATATTCTTAAAGAATTCGACACCATGGAGGTTAAGGCGATAAGAAGAAAGTATATCTCACTTCCTCTTTCCCCTAAAGTAAAAGAGGTTAACTTTAAAATCATAAATGAGGTTTATCCAACCAATGAATTCTTAAGATGGAAATTTAACTTAGATGTGAACGCCTGCACATTTTGTGAAAATGATATTGAAAGTCTAGATCACTTGTGAATCAGTGCACTCCTTCTGGACTGACATGTGGAGCTGGCTACAGAGAATTCAGTTACCACATTTGACGGTGACAGTAATTAAATTTGGAAAACTTGATGAGAATGCAGATTTTGACTTGTTGATTAGGACGTTTTTGTTACTGGAAAATTTTTTTATTCACAAATGCAGATATTTTAAAGCTAAACCATGTATAAACAGATGTCTGAATGACTTTAAACTCTGGGCCAAATCGCTGAAACTTGTCAATAACAAGAAAGCTCATAAACTTGTTGTATTATTTAACAAGTTTAATCTATGTTAAAAAAGAAACCTCCCTATTTAATGATCATGACTGCCCTTTTTTGTTCATATTGATTTAGTTTCAAATCCTTCAATGACTGTTCTTTCTTTTTTGTTAACTCTGTTGGCTTTGTGTTTATTGTTTAGTTTTTTTCCTCCTCTTTTCTCGTTGTAACGCTCAACCGAGGATATTACATATTCGGATTAATGATGGTGCCTTGTATGTTATGCTGTTGTTTATAAATAAAGTTCTAAAAAAAAAAAAAAAAGTCTGCCTGCTCTGTTCGGCTGTAGAAACAAGCGACTGAAAACTTGGGAGGTGGTACTAAGGAGGGACAAGAGCTGCACCGATTGGCTGACACGCGAGAAGTGAAGTAAAACAATAGGCTCTCATCAGAGCTCATCAACCCTCGGAGAAACTTAACCCTTGTTTAACCAGAACAAATATATAAATCAGGTGGACATGATTAAACTAACGGGGTTCCTCCCTTCGTAAAGTGAGGGCGGAGACTGAAGTGAGACAGTATGCAGACAGCTGGCGATTGTGTGTGTGTGTGTGTGTGTGTGTGTGTGTGTGTGTGCTGAACTAGGACGTTGTACATGAGTGCAAAATCAATTTAAAAAACCCAGTCTGTCGGGTCACGGTCCTTTACACAACGTAAAGTGAATAACGGAGTCAAATGTCAGCACATATTGTCACATCTTTATTCTGCCTCGTCACAGACGTTATTAATATTAAAATACAAGCATTCATGAAATTTGTGGAGAAGCAGCAGGCCGGTCTGAGTCCGTCTCAGCAGACAATGATATCGTCACAGAGCGTGCTCGTGTCCGGCTCGTCAGCACTGCTCGAACCCCGCCATCAGAGAGAGCGCCAGAGACTCCACTGCACAACAAGAGAGACAGACGTCATCAGCTCCTCTCTGCTCACAGCATACAACAACACACCGGACAGCTACGGTGGCCCAGAGGTGCCAAACACATATTTCACTAACTGGAAAGGTTTTCAATCATTCAATCCTGTGTGCTGACAGGATGACCAGCACAAACATCCTATTTCTCATTTATTACTTTCATATCCTGTTAAATTGACCTCGAAGGATCAGATTGCAGGAGACTTGTGGTTCCTGAGTCTGAGCTGATGCAGATGTTAATAACTGAAGGTTGGCTTTTGTTGGCCCTTGGAAGACTTTAACCGCACACGCCCGAGCCCTCGTAACGGCATTTTCAGGCTGAAAATGTTGTGCGGATATCTCGTTATGAAGTCGATCCCCTCTGAACTGCGGACACACTCTGTACGGAGGAAACACAGAGCGCTGCAGCTGGATCCCGACAGCCTCGTAGCATTGACCGATTTTACATTTAAGCTTTTCCAAGTCGGATGTTCTGCACCTTTGGACCACCGTACACAATCACTGCGTATGACATCATTACCCAGACGACAGACTCACAGTGAGGGAAGGAGCCACGGCACACCGCCTTATTGAGGATCGTCACAAGGAACATGTGGCAGTTTTTGAAATCAGATTCCATTTTATCGATGGACTCGATCCTGAAAGAGAAACAACATTTAGCTGCAGAGCTGGTGTGTCGTCTCTGTACCTGGATGCGCACAACTGTCACATCAACACCACTGAATAGACGCATCGCTCTTACTTCCAGGCTCCAGCCTGCCATCTGTCCGAGAAGATGAGCACGAGATTCAGAACCTTCATTATCGCCTCCTTCACAAAACTGACCTGAGAAAAGACAACATGTAGAAACAGGTTGAGTCTGAGCAGGGAGCCAAAGTGAGATTCGGCCCACTGAAGGTTCTGGTCCCACCCACAGTACAGTGTTTTACAAGTTTTCCTGGAAACATAAAGAATCACTGTCTTATCAGATCCAATTTATTTACTTGCCCGCCATCACACACTACAGTGAGGTCAGTACAAGCAGCGGTGCTGATGGTGCAGCAGCATTTTTTGTACTAAAGCAGGAAAACTGAGAAACACCTCAAGCTGCTCATCGTGTTCGTAAACGAACGAACGCTTTTTCATCATCTCAAACAAACAGGAACCTTCTTTACAGCTGATTGCGTCAGCAGTCAGACTGGTGGTGACGGCACCATCATAAAAGTTCACCTTCTCCCTCAGCAGACAACGGTCGTGAATCGTGGCCAGGTATCTGTAATGGATCTTGATGAGCTGGTCCAAGTCCTTGGCTTCCTGCACTTGGTGCTGAAACTCGAGTCCCGTGCTGTGCAGAATCTGCCGAGACACAAAACAGATGAAGAGCCAGAGTTGGTCAAACTGAGAGTGCAGTGAGGACTCACCTCATCCTCACCGAGCCTGGTTCTGCAGGAGGTTTCTTCCTGTTAAAAGGGAATTTTCCCTTCTCACTGTCACAATTGGCATGGTCATAGGGGGTCATAGGATTGTTGGGTTTTTCTCTGTATATTTGATTGTAGGGTCTACCTTACAATATAAAGCACCTTGTGGTGACTGCTGTTGTAATTTGGTGCTGTGCAAATAAAAATTAAGTGAATTGAATGTCATGGGTGCACTTCCTGTTTGCAGGAGGTCAGTTTGGTGGCTTGCCTCACCCTCGTCATGATGTAGTTGTGAAGGCTGTTGACAAAGTGCATCAGTTTGACCCTGAGCAGACACATCCTGTGGATCTGCTGGTTCACGCGCTCTTTGACCTTGACCTCCTCGGCTGTGGCGCCCTCCAGCTTCTTAGTGACGTCTGTAAAACCTACGAATAACAACCATTTATCAGAGAAATGACTGAAACGGGCTTATTTTCAGTTTTCAGCTTCACGTGGAGCTCGTACCACTGAATCGAAGAGTGTCCAGACTGTACTTGGCCCATTTGATCTGCAGCAGGAGGAGGAACACTTGGTTGTAGATCTTCTGACACTCAGAGCTGATCACAATGTCCACGGGCCAGGGAACCTGTGCAGACACGTACCAGGAAACGTCAGGTGGCAGATTGAACAACGCACCGACAGACACCAAAGCACAAACTGCAGTGTTCACCTTGTAGCTCAGCGTGAGGACTTCCAGGTTGTTCACAGGCTGTTTTTTCCTGGAAGCGTCGATGGGCTCCAGAAACACCGACAGCCTGGGAAACAGAGATGCCTGATCAAACTGATTCTAACATAAATAAGGACCTGTGTCACAGCAAATGTGCACTGTACCTGCTGCTGTCCTCCGGGTAGCGCTGTCCGACCGCCTCTTGCAGCTGCACGTTCAGAAACGACGGCTGCTGCCAGCTCTCCTTCTCCTGCACCTTGTCAAAGATGGCCGTGTAAAAATCATACATGGTGTCTCCAGCTTCCAGCAGGAAGTAGTTCCTCATCGCCTGAAGGTATTCCAGCAACCTGCAGACACGCCACAGAGCTCAGAAGCTTCCCTTTCCCTGATTTTGGAAACAGGAAAAGCGTAGCTGAAGAGCCGTGCTTACCTGTAGTCTTTTGTCAGAGTCTTCATCAGGTTCCCACAGCACTCAATGTACCTCCTCTCAATGTGCGGGTAGAGACAGGAACGCAGTGTGAGCTCAAACGTCTGGCAGGTGACAGACTGGGACGAGCGGTCCACGCTGAAATCCCCTCCGGAGAAACACTCCTGGAAGTCGCTCTGCTCCAAGTACAGTCTGAGGAAGAGGAGGGCAGACAGAACGCACTCAGACTCAGGAATAAAGAAATCTCGCTCGTATCCGCGCAGAGCTCGGAGGAGTAGAAAACAGAAAATCTCACATCACAATTTGTTTGTCACGTTCAGAGCTAAAGACAAACTCTGAGCTGTCCACTCTTCTAAGACGTGAACAGCTTACATTTCTGACAATCTGCATCTTTATCCTGCGATGAATCCCAGACTTTTTGTTGATCCTCGCTGGACATTTTCTCAGAGGCTTGTAGAAGAACTATGGCATTACCTGGCAAAATTGATGGCCAGCAGCGGGTCATGGACATCGTCAATCTCGAGGTGCCGCGCCATGATGGACTGCATCTTGATCAGACTCCTCCTTGTGGATTGCTGCTCCGTCATGCCATCCGCCGGGGACTCCTCTCGGCTGCAGAGGCGCGACTGCACGGACTCCAGAAAAAGCGTGTGCAGACTCTTCCTCTCTGCGTCTGCAAGCAAACATCCAGGACAGACAGCCCAGGTTAGTGAGGTCAGCTCATCGGCAGAGGCATGGCACTCAACAAACCCTGAAGACATCCGGGAGAGCAGAAGCATAGAAAACCCCATCTGTGGTTTGTGTTGACCCGGTCAATGCAGCGCCTTCCTCTACTGAAACAAACAGACAGAACGAAGCACTGACCTCTGGAGGCTCGCTGAGACTTCTCTGCCTCCTTGCAGTCCAGATTCTTGAGCAGCTGCATGGACTTCCCGGCCATGATAATCTGCTTGAGGACAGGTTTAAGGAAGGACACCATGGTGAGCTGTCTGCCCCCCGAGGCCTGATCCCCCCCGGAGCTCCCGCTGGCCGCGTCATTCAGCTTCTCCTCACTGTCCACCGTCTCCGATACGCTGTACAGCGTGTAGGTGGCGTACCAGAAGTCCCTGTGATTCACGGGCACGTCTTTGTTCCTGCAGCGGGAGAAAGAAACTCAGCCCACAAAACGCTGCTGAAGTCACATCACACGCACACACACGGTTTCTGCAGCGCACCTCTGGATGATGAATTCTCTGGCAGGGTCAAACAGATGGCCGTGAACGATCCACTCGTCTACGATCTCCAAATACGGCCGGACCGTCTCCGTCCACAGGGAGAACAACAACGCCACCTGGCAGACAGAGAGAGCAGATGCGTTTGTTTCCTTCCACTAAATCGCCCCCATGTCACAGTATCCCACGACGAGTGCTCACTGCCTGCTCCGATGCCTCGCCGACGCTGTCATACTCGATGATGGCCTTATAGAGGGTGTTGAGCAGGTGGGAAGCCCGCACAACGTTGGGGGTGGCGGGCGGCACTTCGGCGACACCCGTGCAAAAGACCCTGTGCAGCACTTTGATCTGAGCCAGGTGAGGGCTGAGCCGCTCCAGCACTGCAGACAGAGTCACTGTCTCATCTGCAAACAGACACGACGCAGATTGGGAATCAAACGAAGGCGGCCGGGCTCAGGATGACAGAACAAGAAAACCAGCACGGAAACAGGAAGCCTCAGTGATCCCTAAACAAGCTTGGACTTACCGTTGCATATGAGCTCCCTCTCAATCGTGGTAAGCTCCTCCTTGAAACTTGTGAAGTACTTGTTGAGTGCCCACACGAAGGCCTGGTAGGTCCTGAAGGGAGGCTCGGAGGCCTTCTTAGAGCCGTAGGTGGACGCGGTGCCCGGCGGGCCCGGCTCCGAGCTGTGGCCTGTCACCTCGTCGATGAACCTCTGCAGCCTGAACACAGCCTGACCATAGACGGCGATGTGCTCGAGGACAGAGCGCAGGCAGTTCTGCAGCACAGAGGAGAAAAACACTTTTCACTACAGCTCGCATTGCACGTGCTCAGTGACCTCCGTCAGATGTGAACTCACGCCGGTCAGATGAGTCACCACCACATTACTTCTGACTGACACCTTTCCGTCGTGCTGCTGGAATATGAAGTGTTTCTTGACCCCAGAGAGAAGCCTGCAGGAAGAAACTCACACAGTCAGCAGGACCCCGAACCCACTCTCAACACAAACCTGATCTCGGCGTGTGGCGACCTGCAGGCGACTGTCGTCATCTCTTACCACAGCGTTTCTCGAATTACTTGCGTCTCTGTGACGAAGGCCTTCTCTTCTGGCAGGTACAGCGGATCCGTGTTATACAGGTGCTGATCCCTGAGGGGACAAATGCAGCATCAGCACCAAATACTCTAATTTCAAACTATAGCTCCTCCCCCAACTGCACCCAGGCATCCCTCTCCCAGCTCTTCCCCTGGGGGGGGTTCCATGTCCAAATGTTCTCCCCACAGGTAGGACGCTGTATATTAATTTTTAACTATCATTGAGGATGAGCTCACCACACATTGAGGAGGTTGGAGTGCAGATGCAGGCTGTGGGGAAAACGAGGTGCATGCGATGCCCAGTACGGGGTCACCAGATGCTGCTCCAGCCAGGCCCTAGCGTCAGGCTCCCCCACTGAGAGGAAACATGGGGAAAAGGTTCAGTGTGACAATAAAACACCCTCCATGTCCGAGTCGCTTACACTGCAGCGCATTCTGGGTAGTGACATCAACGTTTTCTGTTCAGCTTTTGTGACTGAACAGGAAACAAACCAGAAGCTCCTTCCTCTCATTTGGTGGAAACGTTGTAAAGACCTGCACCTTCTGCTGTGTGACTGCTTCGCACCTGTCCACGTGACTGGAACGGTTTTGTTGGCGTTGTCCTGGTCCTCCTGAGGCGTCCTGTCCAGCTGGATCCCAGAGTCCTCCCTGCTGATTGGCTGCTGACTGTCATCATCCTCGCTCTCCTCCTCAGACCACTCCTATGAAACAGGAAACACTGATGGGCACAGCTTACCTGTAATACGCCTGTAGGTACTGTGCTCAGTATAATACAAACCAGGACACTTCCTAAAATATATAAAAGCAGAATGCAATGATCTACAAATCCCATAAACTCATATTTTATCCACAATAGAACACAGAAAACACAGTAAATACTCAAAATGAGACATGTTACTGCTTTGTGACAAATCTGAGCTCATGGGGAATTTGGCGACAGCGACACCCTAAAATATGGGACGGAGCAACAAAAGTGTGTGAAAGTCAGCGATGCTAAAGAGAAGATCAAAGGTGAGCTGGCAGCAGGTCGGTCACGTGATCAGGTAGAAAAAGATCATCTCAGAGAGGCGGAGCTTCTCAGAGGTTCACCAACCTATTTAAGAATCACAGTCCACGCTGTGAACATCTCATCATCTACACAACATGACATCATCAGCACACTCGGAGGATCTGAGTGTGCTCTCTGTGCACAGGCTGATGACTGTAACCTTCAGCAGAAACACTGCTCTGTGATAAATCTGTGCACGGCTCAGGAATATTTCCATAAACCAGCGTCTGCGAGTAGTTCGGCGTGCCATCCACACATGCTGGTTACAGCTTCGTCATACTGACACGAAGCCACGTGTGACCATGATCGAGAAACGGCGCCGGCTCCTCTTTAAAATGGACCAAGGCAAAGCAAAAACTGATCTCAGGTCAGAATCATCAGCATGGCTTCAGAGGAGAAGAGTCTGGCCCACCTGCAGTTCAGACCTCTGACCGGCCAACAACATCTAGAGCGTTGTGAAACAGGATGAAGCAGAGCCGGGACTGCCGAGCAGCTGGAATCCTCAATCAGATCAGACCAGCTGCTGTCCTCAGTTCACAGACCATCACAGACTGATGTCAGAGAGGAAGCACAGACCTGTCCTACTTTACAGACGTGACGCTGCCGTCAGATTCAACACAAGTTCACGTTTGATTCAAAACAGCTTTTTCTGTTCTACAGTGAAGAAAATGTGACTTTCTTTAGGTTTTTTTAGCGTCTGACTTTGTTGGAGCTTTTCTGGGTTTGTACTTGTGGGTCAGAAATGAGTTTTGTTTTTCTGCCTGTGAACACAGGTTAGTGATGATGTTAAAGTCATGTGACTGTGGTGTGGTGTTCATGTTGCACCACATGTTGCTGACACCGGGTTTTCGATCAGAGAATCAGAAACAGCTCTGCATTCATAAAGGTGGGCTCGGTGACTCACAGGTGTGTCTGGGTACGGCCCCATGTCTGCATCCTCGCCCTCCATCAGATATTTAGCCCAGTCAAACTTGTCCTCCGGTTCTGCAGACATAAGACTGAAAGATTAACATAAACTGTGTGATTTTTAGCCTTCAAGGCTAAGTGCTAAGGTTATCTGGAAACAAATCATTTGGCCTTTGACATGAAGTGAACTTATAATCACTGCACTGATGTTATGCAGCGAAACACGGTGGGCAGATTTCCTGCTGCTGAAGCTTTCGATCTGACTCTGAAACAGAAACATGGGTGCGACTGTGACGACGTCACTGGAATCTGTTCATCTGATCCTGGTGTCAAAGCATCATTAGCATCTGTAATGTGGGATTCACTAAAACAAAGCTTTGGTTTAAAAAGTTCTACTTTTAATGAGAGAAAAAAAACCGCTTTGGAAGAATATGTGAAAAACCTTCTGTTTGTACCGTTTGTGTTTCCAACTCCAACCTGAGAAAAGCAGAATTAATGAATTCAGAATGTGTTGACACGTTGGTCACAGATAAAGGGAACTATGCGGTTCTCACCGGCCTCCTTCAGCCTGGGTCGCTCTGTGAAGTCTGTGTTTGAGGGGGATCCCGACAGGCAGAGCAGCAGTGACAGTATGCTGTAGTGTGCATCGGTCTGAGGAAACACAGATCACATTTCACTGAGATATTCTCACATCATTGCAGTCATGTTTCAATGTTCGAGCCCGACACACCAGAAAACTGTGTGTGTAACATGTGATACTGACCCATTAGGGCTGCGTCATCTGTCAGAAAACTAGCGCACACTTTATTACTGTGCACTTTTCTCTTGCACTGCTGTGTCTGTATCGTTCTGTCTTTGTTTTGGTTTCTTGCACACTTTATGTAGTCTTGTGTTGATTGTCTGATATATGTAGCACCATGGTCTTGGAGGAATGCTGTCTAGCTTCACTGTGTACTGTACGACGACGCATGGTGGGAATGACAATAAAGCTACTTGACTTGAAAAGACTAATGTGATTGTTTATTGATTGCAAGTTTATGAGTATTGATCGCTATCCGTCTGTGATAGAGCAGAAAACAGCTGTGCGCTACCTTTTCCCCATCTGTGTTCGGTAAAGGTGAGTTCAGGAATTCTTCAGTCAGTCTCATCCAGCTTTCTGCTTTCTGTAGGTCCGAGTGCACCACGAGCTTCTCGTAGATTCTGGAAAACAGGGCAGACTGTCACTATACCATAACGTTAGCTGGAGACGAAGAGCGGAGGATGACGATGGAGCTGCCAGGCAGGAGGAGGAGAAGAAGAACTCAGGGGAGGTTGGTGGATGTAGCGAAGGGGGACAAGCAGAGGGGTGCAGTGACAGGGGAGGATTCTGGGACAGGAGGACATGCAGAGCCCTGAAGGAGAACATACACATGTTTAGTTTGCTCAGACTTCACTGTTTTGAAGGAGTCACTCACCCGCTGACACTGCGCTCCACTTTGTGGCTGTCTGTGTCCAGATATCGATGAAACCTGAGGAGACACGAGGCGGATGTTAGGACGCTGTGTGCAGCAGCCTGCTCCCCCGCACACCCGTAAAAACTCACTTAAAGTTGGACCAGGCGAATTTGAGCGCCAGCTGGAAGTTTTGGTCCTCCTCATCCTCGATCCCGCTGAGACACCTGATCAGCCGCTTCGTCTCTCTCTCACTCTCCTTTTCGAAGGTGCTCCAGTGCGCCATGTTGACGCTGTCAGCCGGGCTGCAGTCCCCGTGAACGGGCACAGATCGAAGCGGCCTGTCGGTCTGCTTCCAGCCCGCGGTTTCCACCCGCGAACAGGCTAACAGCGCCGGAGATGTCTTAAATGCGCCATTATAGACAAATGGCTGTCTCCTCCATTGATTCCTACAGGACCGCGCAGTGTTAGCCCCACCTCCATAACAAACAAGTAGCACTGAGCATGCGCAAAAACAATTAAAATTAGTTACCGTTTTTATTTTTTAGTGTTTTAAAGTAGTTAAACCTCGTTTCTCAGTCGGTACAAAAAATGACAAAAACTGAATATTCCACTTTCTGTGAATCTACGTAGGAAAATGGCGGTAATGCATCCGTATGAGCAGCAGAGGCCGCACAGGCACTAGTAAACAAAAAGCACTGAAATACGTTAAAGGACTAAAATGAGTACGTGAAGATGCTTCTAGACAGCAAGTCCATGGTTTAGTTCTTGCAGTGACCCGGATAATGCTCGCACGGGTCAACGAGAGGACGCGCTATCTTCATATCGCCTGTTTACCAGGTGAGGAGCGCAGTCAAAAGCCCCCGTGGTGATGGTGATGATTCTCTGCAGATGCTCAGGTCATGCTCACACATGTACAATAGAAGATTTTACGAAAATAAAAGCCTGTAAATAACTTTTGATTTGACTGTATTTATTTCTCTATATTTGAATACTTACACATTCTTAACACTCTATCTTTCCAGAAGAAAAAGGTTCGTAGCAGTTTTGTTCTACAGCTATAGACTCGCTAGCGCCCTCTGTGAACTCATGAGCTATGCTATTAGCTTAAAGCGCTCACAGAAGGCGGCGAGTGCGCTGAAACACTGGGGTTCCCATAATTCAGCGCGCTCACGGGCGGGTGCTTTTGGTGGACGCCTCTTTCCTTCGATGCTCTCTGTTGTCGGCGTCAACAAGTCCCGCCCCCACACTGCGCACTCTTAACTCACAGAGACGGTGGACGACAGTAGTCCCGGCGTGAGACAGCGGTGCTGGTGTTCCTACTCAGACGAAGCGGCAGGGGGCGTGGCTAACACTCCGTACAGCAGCGACCCTGCGCGGAGATGAAGAGGAGGCTAAACAAGAAGTACCTGCTGCTGATCCTGGCCTACACCGGACTGCTGCTGCTTCTGCCCTACGTGCTTGACTCTCGGGACCGGGCGACCCGGCCGGCGGCGCAGCTCCAGCCCCGCTGCCCGGAGCTGGAATTGCCGTGGGAGGACGCTGGGGGTCCCAACGGCAGCGAGCCGGCGACCGAGCCCGCCTCTAACCGCAGCCAGCCACGGATCCATGTCTACCTGCACGCCACCTGGAGGACCGGCTCCTCCTTCTTGGGCGAGCTGTTCAACCAGCACCCGGACGTGTTCTACCTGTATGAGCCCATGTGGCACATCTGGCAGGCGCTGTACCCTGGGGACGCGCAGAGCCTGCAGGGTGCCGTGCGCGACATGATGAGCGCACTCTTCCGCTGTGACTTCTCGGTGCTGCGGCTGTACGCGGGCGGGCAGAACGTGAGCAGCGCTTTCATCTTCGGCTGGAAGACCAACAAGGTGCTTTGCTCCGAACCGCTGTGCCGCGCGCACCGGCGCCACGAGGTGGGACTGGTGAAGGAGGAGCTGTGCGCACAGTGTCCGCGAAGGGAGCTGCGCGAGCTGGAGCGCGAGTGCCGGAAGTACCCGGTGATGGTGATCAAAGGTGTGCGTGTGCTGGACTTGGGCACGCTCGTGCCGCTGATGCGGGACCCCAGTGTGAACCTGCGCGTCGTGCAGCTGTTCCGGGACCCGCGCGCCGTGCACAACTCGCGTCTGAAGTCGAAGCACGCTCTGGTGAAGGAGAGCATCCAGGTGCTGCGCAGCCGCAGACAGAGCGACAGGTACAAGCGGTTACTTGCGCCCGCGAACCGTGCGACGCGCGCGGAGAGCTACGTGTCGGGCGCCCTGGAGCTCATCTGTGACGGCTGGTTGCGCGACCTGCTGCTGCAGCTGCGCGCACCGCCCTGGCTGCGCAGCCGCTACCTGCGCCTGCGTTACGAGGACCTGGTGCTGAGGCCGGCCGAGCAGCTACGCAGGCTGCTCCGCTTCGCTGACCTGCCCGCGTCTGCCGCGCTCGAGAGCTTTGCGCTCAATATGACACGCGGGCACGGCTACTCTTCCGACAGACCATTCCTCATCTCCTCCCGCGACGCCAAGGAGGCTGTCCACGCCTGGAGGGAGCGGCTGAGCGTGGAGCAGATCAGTCAGGTGGAGGCGTCCTGTGGCGAGGTCATGAGGCAGCTGGGCTACCAGAAGACGCACGAGGAGGACACAGCGTCCTGACAGAGCTGTGGGCCGAGGTAAGCTGACAAGCGCCTGTTTATGTTGCTGATCTGAGACCTCTGACCTGACCTGCTTGGATCACAATACAGGTGAAACTAAGACTTTCATACATCACAGCCTCCAGTGATGACAGGGCATGTCACATGTCTTAACCCCAGACTGTCATGTAGCTGTTCTTCCTTCAGTTCGATTAAAAAAACAAAGGAAATGGTTTGTTTATCTCAGAGGAGATGATGCTCTGGCAAGAGCATCTTCCTGTTAATGACAGGAAGTGACACGAGTGAGGCGGGATGCAGTGAAATTTTATTTCTGACATAAAATGCAAACAAAAGGTAGTAGCAGATAGGGCTGAACGATTATGGAAAATAATCTAATTGTGATTTTTTGCCCCAATATTGCGATTGCGATGCGATATGCGATTATTTTTTAAGGTCTTTGTCTTCTGTATTATTAAACAAAGACAAGCAATACATCATATAGTATGGCCAATACTATATTACATTAATTTTAAACTGTTCT
>NW_005187447.1:3491741-3506267 GCF_000239375.1 Pundamilia nyererei
CAGTTGCCGATGGAGCTTTCGCTCCAGCGTTGAGCCCAGCTTCGGGTCCGAGTCCTCGTCTGGTGAACAAAACGAGAGAAAAAAATAAACTGAACCAGACTCTAAGAAGTGACAGCCAGCTTACCCCGTCGCCCGGATTGTTGTTGGAGGTGATGTGAACATGAGAGTCGATGAGGGCATGAATTTGTGTCTGTGGGTAAAACCTGTAAGTCTGTAACATCACCTGTACGCACTATAGTTGCCGGTTAAAGCCGCGTCAGTGACAGCGATACAATCCACAGCGCTTAACAAAACTCAATCAGGACTGCACTCACCTGTTCACAGTGTAGTGTCTAACAGCTGTTCCTGCATCAGGAAACACACCTACACAGACAGGATGTAACATGGTGACCTTATCAAGCTCACAGTAAGCAAAGAGGTCTGAGGCTGCTGGGTGTATGGGGCATATTTAAAGATTCAGGTGTGGTTGGAGACAGAGCATTGGGCTAAGAAAGGAAGCAGGTGTTAGAGGAAACTTACACTTGCTACTGAGGGCATGAACCGTGCAGGAGGAAGTTCTCTTTCAGGTTGTCTGCGTGTTAATAGGAAGCAGCGGTGTGCGTGCAGAGCTGATGACGTTGTGTCCTCGGCTAGATGTGGAAACATTGTTTCCAATGTTTCCACATCAAAACACGACATCAAAACACGACCACAAAGGTCAGAGGTCAGACTGTTTAAATGAAGGCTGGGTCGAGTCTGTGTGTGTCTCTGTCTGTGTGTGTGTCTGTGTGTGTGTGTTTCTAGGAATGTGTGTGTGTGTGTGTGTGTCTGTAGTTCATGTGAACAAACTCGGTGTGGATGTGTGCAGCGTGACTCCTGATTTGTGGGCTGTCAGCCTCCCTCAGATACAGGTACCACCTGTAGAGAACAGAAGCGCTGATGTTAGGTGTGTTGTGTAGTTCGTGTAGTGTGGTTGTTGGAGCGTGTGTGATGCTGTGATGTGTTAGTGTGTGTTTTCTGAAGCACAGGTAGGAAAACAAGCGCTGCAGAACTCGATGGGAACATGGAGGAAGGCGATTTGGTGATTCCATCACAAAGACCTTATGGGTGCAGGAGTCAGGGACGTGCGGTTCTGTGGAAGAACTAAAGCGTGTTTCATGTTTCGATGGTGCTGATTGAATTAAACTTTAATCATGTCGTTGATGGTTTACAGCAGCGTTTTGTGTAAGCGGCTGCACTTTGCTCTGATGGTCAGATAACGATCCCGGTCGGTTAATATGTCCCAGATTTAACTCAGTCAATCTGTAAAATAGCTTGTGTGGCTGAAGAAGGGCAGGAGACAGATGCTGTCCAGGGTAGCAAATGATTTGTTTAACATCACTGTGACCAAAAATATTTACAAAAATAAAGAAAAACTCAACTCCGAAGTTAACTTGGTAGAAATAAACATAACTGAACATAAACCAACAAAATTTAATGTCAAGTGCACTCAGCTAAACTGACCTGGTCCTCTCCTTTTGAACACCTGAGTTCTTCTACTTAAATACTCAAGCTATCTAAACAATATCCTCCTCCGGACTATTCCATTCAGTAGGTAAGATAAACATTACCATTCTCATAAACTCATGATGCTACTCTTTACTAGCAATAAAAGAGACTAAGGTGTAGCCAATACATGTTACATCAATATATCTCTCTCAAACAAACATAATCCTAAAATTGACTTTATTAAATTAAACCAGTTCTCCCCCCTCTTCACCTGTTCCCTTCCCATGACATCAGAAGCTAAACAGGAAGCTATAAATACAGGAAGTGAGGCAGCACTTCATTCTTTTGCTCCTGGAGCACCAGTAAGTCAGATGAGTTCAAACCAAATAAACTAGACAAATTAACAGTTGAAATAAATAAAATGTTAACTTAACAAACTTGTCAATGTTGATTTAAACCAAGATGTTATATTACATAAACTGTAAAAGTGCAAAACATAAACAAACCCGGGATAGTAAATCTTTGCAAACTACAGAACAAACATATGGTATGGCAAAATCAAAGCAAGAATGTTAACTAAGAATAGCAAGCTTCAAATCTGGACAAATGGTGTTCTCACCCACTTTGTCATACAATCACAACATGTCAAAGACAGAGAGAGAAGTCCTCCCCTCCCTTTAATGACCTGCTCCTCCATAGAGGCCTCTTTGTTCTGTCTCTGGCATTGCTGGCTCCTCTTATGGGGGGAGGAACTGCAGCGAGCCGTCAAGAAGGGCATCATTGTGTGAGACTGTACGTGACTGGGGAGAGCTCCAGGGCGACAGCGCGGCTGTCACCGCAGGCTCCCACAGACACGACCTTTAAGGGTGCTGTGAGAGCCACGCAGGCGACAGAAACGTCCCCACAATGCCTGCGCAGTGTTACGTCACAAAGTCTGAATGTTCCAAGAACGTCTGAGGAATGTTTGTCATTTAAACGTTAATGGTTAAACGTTCGCTCTGTTGATTAGATATTGACCTGAAGTTGAAATCATTTTATAAAACGTCCCCACAGTGTTATAGAAGACTGCTGGAAAAAAAAAAAACCCACTTCATGACCTTTGACCCCAACAACGGTCACAGAAATGTCTCCTTTATTAGTAACCTTCTTTATTAATCCTAATATTCCACAATGTGTCTCTGTGTTTTTTTGTCTTTTACCACCTACGCAAGAATCACCTGAAAGAGTATGGAGAGAGTTTACAGATGAGAAGCAAAAAAGAGCCGTCAGGTGCTCCAAATAAACCTTAGACTCAAATGTTAGAAGAGGCTTTTCCCTGCAGCACGCCATGTAATAAATACTCGCAAAGAAAATAGAAGCCGTTACAACTTATATCTAAAAATATATCGTTTCATGCATCGGTCAAAACACTTCACACAAGTAAAGTTGCCCGAGATTCACAGAATTTCCAGAAAATGCACTATTTTGTGATATTTATCGTTATCGGGATGAGAAATGTCCTATATCGAGATATAAGATTTTCGTCATATTGCACAGCCCTATCTCTGCCCTGTCTTTCTCACCAGCAGATGACCACCCCTCCCTGAGCCTGGATCTGCCGGAGGTTTCTTCCTGTTAAAAGGGAGTTTTTCCTTCCCACTGTCACTAGTGTGCTTGCTCATAGGGGGTCTTGTGATTGTTGGAGTTTCTCTGTATTATATTAGGGTCTTTACCTTACAATATAAAGCGCCTGGACTGTTGTGATTTGTTAAAAAAAAAAAAGCAGGTTATTCGCTCACCGTTTTCACTGGAAACTCTTCATATAACATTGTTTTTATTCTAACAAACATCCTCAGAGTGATTCAGGCTAATTATTTAAGACTTAAACGTTCCTGTCCTCACAGATAGATCATCATCACTGGTTCTGTTTTCTCTGTTTTGGTGGATGTTTGACCCTGAATAAGATAATATGGATGGATGAACGAGTTTTGGTTCCTTTTTTCTTTTGTTCAGATTCGTCCCTCCGTCTTGTCCTCGTGTCTCTGGTTAAGTTTGTCTTGGTTACTTCCTTTTTGTTATCAGAGTATTTAGACCTTTCTCGTTCTCTCAGCTGCTTTAGTCTGCATGACAAATATTCTTGTGCAGGACACTGAACCTTCAGAGTGTGAACGTTAGAAAGCCTTAAGCATGGAAAAAGTGCTTGTGTGAATGTGTGTGAAAGGGTGAATGAAGCATGTTGTATAAAGTGCTGTGAGTGCTCAAGTTGAGCAGTATGATTATGAAGCCATTAGTACCAGATCGACTGGCCACGGTTTTCAGGGTTTTAGTACCTGATACCAGGTACTAAAATGTGACAACAGGCTGCATGCCACCGATTGGCGGGTCAGTGGCATCATGAGAGCATCTTGTTCACAAAATGTTTTTGAAACCCCATGACGAGGAAACGGCTACAGGAAAGGACGCCGTGTTCCCCGAGTGACAAACAGCCACTCATTATCGTTCTGTGGGAACAAAGCGCCTTCAGGGCTCCAAGTCTTGTTGACTGCAGCTCGCTCACAACTTCAGATTTATTTTTAATCCTCAGCTGATTTTTTTTTTTTCTTCTTCCAGGGTCGTGGTGTTCAGTCTGAGGTCAGAAGGTGGTCTAACTAAACGAGCAGCTGGAATGTGTTCCTTGAGGAGTTCTCAGGCGTGACTCGAGGACTGTTTTCCTTCGGCCGAGCCGGGCTGATGAACTGGAGAAAATCTGAGCAAAAGAGCAGCCAATCACAGGCGGACAATTTGGAACAAGGAGGCGGCGGCTCATTTTTCCCGGTTTCTGTTGGACACCAGCCCTGCACGCCCCGGATGTTCCTCCTCAGGAGGTGACTGCCAAGATCAGCGCTGTCACCTGTGTGACTCATCTGTCTGGCTTGCGACTCAGCGTGGCAGAGATTGCCAGTGTTTGTGGTACTCACTAATAGCACTAATGTAGAGCAGTGAAGAAGAACTGCAGTATTTTGGAGAGGCTACTCTCCTCTCTAACCCTCCCCCCGGCCTCTCAGGAATGTGCACTTCTCTGACAAAACACTCACATGGGTGTAAGATTCCTCCGTCCTCACACAGTGTAGGGTGCAGGGCCCTGTTGTTGTCTTCGAAAATGCTGTAAATGTTGTAACCCAAGCCTCCAGAAGGGCTTTAGTGTTTGAGATACCCCTCTCACCTCCAAACCTCCAGCAGCTTCTGTGCACAGACAGACGTGGACCCAGGTCTGCAGCCTTGCAGCCAGCTCACGGTGCCAGACAGACAGAAAGCTGAATTTTTTTTTGTGTATTTAAAAAGTTGATTCACTGTTACAGGATTCATACAAACAGTTTGTTACGTGTGTACACTTGGATTTGGCCGTGGTCGGTTCAGCGACCAATGAGCTGTTGTAGCTCACAAGGTTAAATACTGTGGAGCAGAAGGGCAGGTGGGAGGTGGAGCACCTAAAGATTTGATAATGGAAGCTCACACAGCAGCACAGTCTGTGAGCAAAGTCCGCTTTACTTTCCTCAGCTAAATGTCCTGCGTATGTCTTTGAAGACATGACTCGGTGGTAGGGGTATCTCAAAGTCTTGGGAGGTTGCCCCCACCTCCCATATGTGAGGCTCAGAGGTTGTTTCTGTACTTTTTGTTGGCACTGAAAGAAAAATAACTTCAAAGCGACTCAAAGAATAAAAAGCTGACACACTCCATAAAGAGCTTGTGTATGATTGTTAATGCTAAGCCACATTATCTGTAGGTTCATTTATCAGCACGTCAAAGTTCATTCATATTCATTTGTTTGGCTGTTCTGGTTGAACTGAATGGACACAAACTCATCTCCAGCTCCAAGTTTCTGTTCTCGGACTCTTACAGAGCAGCTTAGCATAACTCACAAAATAATCCTTCTTTATCTGATACCAGGCCTCAGGTCACTCTCTGAAGCAAGCTCATTTAGCTCCTCCCAGTTTGAGGGCTTCCTGATTGAATGCCCATCACAAACAGAAGCATGAAATGAGCATATAAGGACGGGAATATTCGGTGTATCACAGTAGCACAAGGTACTGAAGCCGGAGAGAAGGGATTAGCTCTGTTAGCACGTGAGCTTCACATTACTGAGAAGATCCAAATCAATCCTGAAAGATTCAAATTATTTTGTTATTTTACTGCCACGATTACAACATAAGTGCAGGCGGTCTGTGTGATATGTGGGTGTTCCAACATGAACGTCCTGCTTGATTACCGCAACTCAGAATAAGCTGCATCACTCTGATGCACTCGGGTTAATAATACAACAGGACTCAATATGATCTCGTGAAATATTCAACTCATAAACTGGACAGGTCATCAGACTTTACACTTTGATCTCAAAGGAAGTGAATCTTTTTTTTTTTTTTTTTTTTGAGAGCATCGTGAAAACAGGTCAGCTGTGTTTTAATAACATCACATATCAGACAGTGTTTACACCTTTTTCATTTCCCTGACTGAATTTTTATTTTGAATGCCTGAAAATATCTGCGTGTTCAAAAATACACCAATCTCCTGCCTCCCAATCTGCTGACACACACACAGCCACAAACACGGAGTGCGAGTGGATTTGTAAACACCACAAAATGCGGCAGCACTGGGTGAGAACTTAAGATTTTATTGACATGCTGACATGCAGACCACAGTGGATGCAGACGGGCTGCAGAGCTGCTACTAAACACAACAGTTGCATACATTGACAGTTAGGCTACGCATCACATTTCTCACGTACTCCTGCCGACACGGGAAGGTCAGAGACGGTCTTGCTTGCTTCCCACGTCCTCGCAGAGAGTGCGCCGAACATGCCAACTGCCTTTAGGACTCGTGCAGAGCAGCACGCTCACAGTTTAGTGCGCTACCTTTCACATGACACTGCGGGAACATGGCTCCCCCATGAGCTCACCTACACAGTCTCACACCAGCGTCAGTGAACCCTCCCTGCAGAGCTCGGCTTACAGAAGCACACTCGTTTCCTGCTGTGCATCTGAAAGCCTCGTGCTAAGCTGGGAGCCGTGCTTTTCACACCTGCTCCTGCGCATGCACACACCAGCGCAGCAACCACAGCGGGGCCATGAGCGCAGTGAATTCTAAACAGCTGTGGTTCAGCTGTCTGAAAAAGTGACAGCCTGCAGCTTCCGGGCAGTGCACTTCCTTGCAGCGAAATGTTTGTCTTAGACTGAAAATATGCAAAATTCTGCAGCCGTCGTGCTGCCGTGCAATAAAATCATCACTGCAGTCAATAATGACTCAATCAGACCGCAGGAAACTCAGTGTGGTGTCCTGCGTGGAGCGCTAAAAGCTTTAATCTGGTGTGAAACAGGTCAGTGGAGCTGGGGAAGCTTCACAGCACGAATCTACCGGCCCCAAACAAGAAGTTGAGTAGGGTTCACATCACTGACCTCCAAACACAAGTGCAGCTTCCTGTTTTCAAAGTAGTCAGCGCTCAGGTTGCCGGCACTAGAGATGAGTGAAGTCTGCAGTATCACCTACGTGCAGAGAGTCAGCTGCTCTCCTTTGTTTCAATGTGCACAGCTTTGGTTTTCACAAACAGATGACGTCATCACTTCCTCCCTCACTGAAACCTTCTTCACATTTTTATTCCGAAGCTTTAATCGCTCCAGTATGAGCTGAGCAGGCTTCTACTTTCAGCTTTAACACTCTGCTAATTTCCTGTGTGAGGATAAAATGTGAAGACAGCCTTCATGTGGCGTCATGCTCACCTGCACAGTTTGTTGTGAGACACTCAACGCTTCTGCAATTGCCCACACAAACACAGCCCCACATCTGATTCTCTGCTCAGACACACACATACACAAACACACAGAGTGAACTTTATAGAAATTATGCACAGCAGCACGTTTCTAAAACAAAAGTGTGATGTCACTCCTGACAATGAGTCCAGAGGGAAAAATAATAAGTGAACCGTGTGTTTCGAGTGAGTATGGAGGCTACACAGCAGACGCACACACGCCTGTTTACCTGCACACACAGCTGACGCAGGTGTGTGCTGCTCGCCGGGGTCACGTTTAAGCCTTCAGAGGGTCGCTCTGTGAGATCTCCTTCTAAAATCATCTCTGTGCACAAGCCTGAGTGACCGAGCTCCGCCCGCTCTCTTCGGCTGACTGCTGAGGATGAGTCAGCTTTGCCAAACGTGCATGGGGAAAGAGAGGGAGGAGAACATAGAGGAGGGAGCTCTGCAGCATTAAGGAGCAGTTACGATGGGAGGTGCCCGCTCTTTGCAGTCAGTAAAGCCTCTCAACACCTCCTGCTCACTGGGGATCCATCCAGAGGTCACCGAGAGCCTGCTGGATGTTGGGAGAATCATCCATCTTTGCATGCGTATCATCAGTGAAAGCATTTCTCAGCTGCTGCGCTGCTTCTGATCCTCGTCCAAAAGTTGAAGCTCCGCAGTCCGACTGCACACTGCATGTCTGTTTTGAAAAATCAGCATTTCCTTTGGAGACATAATGAAATACAAAGTTCTTTAACTGCGTATTCGTCCAGAGCAGACACCCGGACACTGTGTGGAGCAAGGAGGAAGAGGAGTATTCAGACATAGGCGAGTGCAGCGATGCCCGTCTACATGACAGGGTCACATGACAGAATGAGTCAGAGAGACTTTGTCCAGCTGAGGTGTTGTGATCCCAAAGGAAGTTCAGAGTCACTCTGCAGGACCGCCCTCCTGGATGTGGAGAAAGCTGAGGATGAGGTGGTTGGGGGGTGGGTGCGGGTGGCGGGGACGGGTGGGGTCAGATGTGGTCCTCGATGGGGAAGACGAGGCGCGTCCCTCGGCTCAGCAGCTCCTGCTCGCGGGAGTCCAGCTCACGCTCCAGCGCCTCCTCTGATGTGCTGCCGCTCCTTTTCCCATTCGCGCTCCAGCCCGACCCCCCGGCAGTGTCCGCTCCACTGCCAGACGCCCCGTTGGCGGTGATGGCGGTGTCCCCGAAAGTGAAGGTCAAGTCTGCGTCGCCACGGATCAGGTCAGAGTCCGGGTCTCTCAGCTGCTCATGGTTCTGAAAACAAAGCCAGAGCAGAACATGAAGGGGAAGAACGGGACCACACGAGAACAGATGTGGGACGCATGTGGCAAAAACACGCATGACCACACGAGCACGCTGACATGAGTGCAAGGGCTCACAGAGGACACAGTGGATCTACACGGGGGAGGGGCAGATTTAGGCTGGATTAACCTCCAACTGTCGCCCTGCTTCTCTGAGCTGCCTCTAATCGGAGAGAAATCACACATCTGCCCCTGCTTCTCAGACTTTCCAGGCCGGAGAACTGAAACTACACGTATGTTTTTATTTGAGTGAATTTTGTTGGTAATTCGTCTTTGTGACAGTTTTCAGGTACTTCAGTGATATGAATTTTCAAAGGTCTGAGACGCACACAGAGTCGTGAAAACAGGATTTCTCTGTGAAACATCAATGAGCTCAGTGATATCGCTGAAACATTTGGGTCAGCTTCCTGTGAGCATCTAAAGCTCCAAATCACACGCTGCACGGCGCTCGAGTCC
The DNA here is from genome assembly GCF_000239375.1 of Pundamilia nyererei. Classification (NCBI taxonomy): domain Eukaryota; kingdom Metazoa; phylum Chordata; class Actinopteri; order Cichliformes; family Cichlidae; genus Pundamilia; species Pundamilia nyererei. The sequence continues at coordinate 3,500,734 of NW_005187447.1, forward strand.
GGGTCTGAAATGATTGACGGATCAATATTTGGCCAGGGGTCCCCCAGGGAGGACGGGATGAGTTAACTCGGGGGTCAGTGCAGGGATTACTCTCACAGAGGGATCCAAGAGAATTACATAACACTTTCTCTGCAGCAGCAATCATGGCAAACCGAGCAAAGCTTTATCTTTTTAGTTGTGAAACTAAGCCACCTCACTTCCTGTTGACTTCCTCTGTGAACGCGAGCAATATGTGAACTACATATTTGTGAGCCACTTTTGAAATGAAAGTGTTCGTCAGGAGGGTTAGGGTTAGCGGCGCATTGATGCTTTCGCTGCATTTAGCTCCTTTACAGACCGTGAGACATCTGTTGTTCTGAATTACATTTTGAGCCATCGGATTTCACGTGTTTTGTTCCCCTCTGTGTTTTATAAAATTTATAAGCAGAGGAGAAAGCAGACGGGGAGCTTTATTTAATCTCCTGTGCCCACACAGAGTCCTGGATGGGCCTGATTACATGAGCCTGGCAGCCAGCCGCTCGCTGGCAAACAGCAGCAACAAACTGGGAGGGGAAGCGTTTCTGTGAGCAGACTCGGGATAGGAGGCACATTCAGATAAATAAATGAAACGAGAAACAGTCAAATTACAGTTCAGATCTCTGAATGCGAGCCAGCTCTGAGGGGCTGAACTCCTCTTTGAGCAGGAATCTCTCAGAAAATGAAAAGAGGAATTTGCCAGAGTCCATCCAAGTGTGACCGCGCCTTCAATGGTTGCTTGTGTGGCTGAAATATCTTTCATTACAGTGCTCATCATTGAGGCGGAGCTGAAAAGGCCCTTTGTGCTCGCTGAATGCCAAAAGGCTTTTCCACCGTCCAGTTACTCTGCCGCTGAAGGCCTCGGCTCTGTGTGTGCTGGCTGGCAGGCTCTGAGAGCTTCAGTATTCACAGGAAGCCTTCTTGAGGAGCCGGCTCCCCACTGAGCACAAAGAACGAGAGAAAATGACTCCTAACCACTCACTGTGTCCCAGAACGGCTCGGAAATCACTTCCTGTGGAAAAACATCTCCTAAAGAAGTTTTTCTGCGCTGAAACGAACACACACAACACCACAATCAGCTGATTTTTCTGTAATATCATGCTGTAAATATTTACAGAGTTACAGGTCCTGAAAGGTCCTGGAAGAACAAAATAGTGGGTTTTTGAACAAGTCTAGATGATTTTTCCAGCATTTCAACTTCATGAATCCAGCAGAGATCTGTTATCTTCAGGGCTAAAAACACTGAATCCGTTTAATAAATAAATGTAGTCCAGAAATATTCACAGTGTAAGTTACTGTGTAGTGAATATAACAGTGTGGGCTGGGGGGTATATATGTCTGCTGATCGTTTTTCGGTTTGTCTTTGGGAAATGTGCTGACTCAACTAAAATAAAGGCAGACACTCAAATAAACTGTAAATAAAAAGAAGCGACAGAGATGCTAGAATGGTCCGTGAACAGATGAAAATAATGGTGGCATCGTCATGTACTTTATTATTATTATTTATTTATAATTATTTATTTGTAGAATTCTTTTAATACACTTAACAAATTAAGGGAGCACTTTTTAATCAGAGTGCAGCATCAAGTCAGTTAAATTCCTGGATATATCAGAGGGGGGTGCAATAGAGGGGCAACAACCCCAAACCAGGAATGGTTTTCAATTCCCCCTCCCCATCTTTTATGACTGTTTTTCACTAGTCTTGCATTTGGCTAGGGTCAGTGTAACCACATTAATACATGCCACTGCCAGCAGGTTTGCAGCGTCTCCCAGCACAGTCTCAAGAACATGGAGGAGAGCTGGACAGGGCCGTAGAAGGCCTTAACCCATCAATAGACCGGTATCTGCTCCTCTGTACACGGAGGAAGAGGGCGAGCACTGGAATAGCTACAAAAAGACCTCCAGCTGGTCACACCACGTCTCTGATGAACCAATCAAACACAAGCTTCATGGGGGTGGCATATGTCAGTCAGGTTCACGGTGCCTTCTAGTGCACTCACTGCACAGCACCGTGGACCTGACGGACATTTGGCATAGAACGCCAGAACTGGCATGCCCACCACTGAACTTGAGCTTGTTCGCGGTTATGAAATCAAGTTTTCCTTCAGTTTTTTATGTTCGAAGGCTCTCTGCATCACCCTCAGAGGTGTTCTTCTACACTTCATACAGACTCACTGCTCACTGTGAGTTTGCTGTGTTAGTGTGCACATGGACACTCACCTCGTACGCCCGGGGGGTGGTCAGACAGCTCGCCAGCGGCCCACAGTAGCTGGGTAGGGTGGAGGTGAGAGGCGGGCCACTGTGGGTCAGAATGGGCTTCAGGTAACTGAAGGTTTATTAAGGACAAGCAGCTGACTGAGTCTTAAACACTTTAAATGGTAATGATCCACCCACCTGTCAATCCATCCATCCACCTATTCATCCATCCACCTATTCATCCAACCATTCTGCTTATCAATACTTCTGTCCATATGTTGGAGAAAACTAGGATGTATCAGTGGTTATGGCGACTTTAGCTCATCAATGATATTTTTCATCTCTGAATGAATTCTCTTAGGTATTTATGCTAGTCCACACTGTGAGGCACCTTTACTACACTTAAAGGAGATCTTAAAACTGAAGTAATGGGGCTCCTGAGTTACTGACAGACTCATTTTAACCCTAACAGCGAGTGTTAAGCTCTAACACCTGTGTCAGCTGTGATGACCCTGACTCCAATAAAAAAATGTATAAACCTGATAGTTTAAGGTTAGGGTAATCTCCAGTGACTAACAGGTTTAAACCAGTTGAACATAAAACTCTTAGGTTTTTGTCACTTTTGTCACACTCTGGGAAAAGGCCGCTGTGGACGCTGCAGGGAGGGGCAGGCTGCCCATTTGTCTCATAGACAAAGCCACTGCGGGGGTTAACTGGAAAACACAGTCAGTCACCGGGGAAACCGTCGCTCAGCAGAGGGGAGAAGCAGGGAGGGACCAAGGGCACGAGGAGCTAAACACCTTTACTGCAGCCTGTTAGCAAGCAGGGGAACAGATTTTATGGGCTTGTTAACCGAGGCGATTCTTTGGACACAGGACAGAACCATCCTGGATGAGACCACAGAGCTCTGAAAGGATACTTGTGATCGAACGTGTACCACAGTCTGAAGAGCCATGCGCTCTCCTGCTTGGTTTTACTTTGTCCTTCAGCCTGAGGCCCGTCCTGGACAAACACACACAGATAACACAGCTTTATACTCACGGGAAGAACAGCCTATCAAGATAAAATGCTTCACCTTTTAATTCACTCAGCCAGGCTGAATGAGCGGGCTTTTTTAAAAAAAAAATACAAACAGAATGTGAGTTAAATATCACGAATAATCATACTTATTGGTAATCTCTGCAGAGACAGACTCAGACTCCATGACAACTGACACATGTAAAAATATTTTCTCACATCAGTGAACCAGCAAAAATATTACATTTTTATTAATCAATCAATTTAAAAAAAAAATCTGTGTATACTTGGTGATGTTTCTGGTTCCAAAGGTCTGAGGTTTTACGTCATAGTCACTTATATATGAAAATAATCATTCATAGTTCCTTGTGAGGCGTGAATAAACTCATGGGTTTGGAAGGAAAACTCTCACTGATAACCAATAACTCTAATAACTGCACAGAAGCATGTGTGAGTGGTGCTCACCCCCTGCAGGACCTGGAAGCTGTCTGCAGACGGCTGCAGGTCTTGGTCTGGATCAACATCGACTCTGAAACAGAAAAGGACAAAGAGATAGTTAACAATCATCACAATGCTGTTTTTCTGTGCGGTTAATAAATGACTAAATTTCTCAAACTGGGTGCTGCGTAATTATCTGTATCTATCCATCCATCCTTTTGCTGCATATCCAGCTTGGTTCAATGGTAACTTTATTGTCCCCAATGGGAAATTGATTTGTAGTATGTCCATACAATCACAACACATACCCACAAAAATAAGCCCAGCGGTAACGACCTAAATTTTATCTTCAAAAAAAGTGCAGTGTGCAATGGCAACAACCCTTATGGTTTAGTGTTAATAACCATGATAATAGCGCTAGGTACAAAAGACAATTTATGTCTGTTTGTCTTTACTGCAGGCACTTTATACCAACGACCTGATGGAAGCAGTTGAAAATCATTAAAGAGAGGGTGGTCTGAACACAACATGACAGAGGTTGCCTTCCTCAACACCTGCCTGTTATAGAAGTCCACAAGCTGGACCTGAGATCTCTCTGAAATCTGACCAGCCACTTTAACCAGGTTACTAAGTACGGTCTTATTATTCAAAGACATATTACCATACCAAGCAGTGATACAGAAGGTTAAAACAGATTCAATAAAACTTTTAGAAAAAAAGAGTCATCATTTCAGATGAAACATTAAACCTCTCCCACCAGCTGAGAGACGTCCTCTCTGCAGTAGGCGCTGGGTTGGCCCAGGTCCTCCTGTTCAAACACCTGAAATCACCTGAGCAGCGGCTCCATTCGCCACATGAACATTTTAGGATGTTATTTGTGTTGTTACTGTAACGATATTCCCTTTTTAAACATCTCTCCCATCTTTCATATGACGATAAATTAGCTCTGAGGGTTAAAAATGTTTGTGTGGGATGGAAAAACACTAACGCTCATATCACTGAGTGAAACAGCGCCCTTTTAATGTAGTGGACTACAGTACTACACTCTCACTCGGAACCAATAAGCTTCCCCTGAAGAAAATAAATAAAAAGGCTGACCGGCCAATCAAAGGACGGTAATGTGTTCTTGACCTCGGGTTTTGACCTGTTTTGCAGTGTAACAGGTGCTTTATAGCTCACGCTGCTTTTTATCACATCACTGATGGTCCACAGATTCCTCTGGGTTTTAGTTCACAATTCCACGACACAGTGACATCACTGGGTAGGTCCTTCAGTGACAGGCTGCTTTCCTGCTGCGCTCAGACTATACTGTGTGTAATGTTCCATAAAACACTGTGAAATCACACAGGACCTCTGGTAAATAAGCAGTTACAAGCTACCTCTAATATTTAACTTTTTATTAAAATGAATTAAAACTTCTTTTTCTGTTTAGCTGTTATTCATAGCGCCTGTGATCAGAAGTGAAAGCAGCCCGGTCTCTGGGGGATAATTCTATTTCTCTTCCCTGTAATTGACGAAAAACAGAAGTGAAGAGTGCGAGAAAGAGTCTCCTTTGACGTAACCACACTTACACAATGCCACTCACTGTCCCAGTATCTGCAGACTCCGCCTACTTTCTGCGTTGCTGTGATCATTACTGTCATACCTGTAAGGAGCGAGTTTCATATTCACAAATTATCTCTGCTGGGATGCTCACAGACTGCACTGACCTTTGAACTCATCACATCATTACTGCGGGAACGCAGACAGTCACGCCCCCAACTCTGGGACAAACATCCATTAGACAAACCACTACTACTGAGAGTCACTGCTCACCTAATGCGGAGTTTTTAATGGTCAAATGCAGACCTTATTATCTCCCCAGAGAA
>NW_005187447.1:3508952-3509775 GCF_000239375.1 Pundamilia nyererei
TTTCGTTGCCCTGTACCTGTGCATGTGCAATGACAATAAAGTTGAATTCTATTCTATTCTATTCTATGAAACTACAGATCCACATCTGCTCTGATCTCAGGGCGAGCGCTGTCACCTCGCAGCAGCACGGTCATCCGTGATGTCAGCCTGCACCCGACACAACTCGGCCTTCACACCCACACAGGCAGATTCAGGGCATTCACCGCGCACGCTGCACTCAGCTACATACACATTAATGTGTAAATCTGATCCCTGAAAATAATCATCATTATCGTTTCAGTGTGGTCTCCATACCATACAGAAGCTTCAGCTGCGACCACAGGGAACATTTCTGCTTTGCCAGCATTTCATTTTAATTGTGACTAAGCAAGCCACTCGCAGCTCTCAGAGGATTATTACAGCCTAGCCTGCCAACTGGTGCTACAGTGAAAGTGTTTAGAGAAGTGAAAGCTCCAACTTCCGACTCCGAAAGTTCTTCTTCCAGATGCTGACGTTTCTTCCAGCAGCTGCTTTCACACGCCAGTCAGCGTGTTTTTGATGGTTTCTATTTTGACTTCCACTTCCTCTTCTTTCAGCATCAGTTTCAACATGTTTCGGCATTTTGGTTTGGTTGGGAGCCTGAAGCTCCAGCACAGAGCACGTTTAAATAAGCGTTACCGGGGCTGTCTCTGTGTCACTTGTTCACTCACAGAGCACGTTTGGATGCAGTCACACTTTAATAATAATAATAATAATAATAATGGATTGGATTTATATAGCGCTTTTCAAGGCACCCAAAGCGCTTTACAATGCCACTATTCATTCACTCTCGCATTCACACACT
>NW_005187447.1:3510021-3532553 GCF_000239375.1 Pundamilia nyererei
TACAGATACGCTTCCCAACCCCCTGAGCCACGGTCGCCCCAAAAACCTTTATTTAAACAGGAAACTGGAAACTCCCAGCCTGAGAGACAACGGTGTTAACCGTTGAGTCTGAGCTTTATTACGACATTTCTGTGTCTCAGTTTTAAATGTTTTGCTCAGTTTGTTGTAAAGTATTTCTGGGCTTTTATATTATTCCTCATATTTCTAATGTTGGCGTCTCTCGTCTGCGTGCTAGTGCCTTTGTCTTTGTTCCCTGCCTGCTATGGATTGACTTCCTGCCTCCTGATTCGCTGCTTGTTTCCACCTGTGTCTGAATTTTACAAACCCAGCTGAAGCGGAACTGTAAGACATCACTGCCTATGGAGCTGACAGCTGGCACATCTGGAAAGGCTCCATCAGCGCTCAAAGGTACAAACAGGTGTTAGAGCAACATCTGCTCCATACAAATGCTTTTTTCAGGAAGGCTGCTGTGTTTGACCGGGATGATGCTAAACTGTAGACTGCATCCATTCCAGCAGTACGGCTTCAGAGGAGAAGAGCCCAGCCGCTGGACTGCTCTCCAGAGCTTTGACCAGCCAACAACATCTGGAGCATCATGAAAGCAACAACAGCAGCCAGGACTGCTTAATCCTACATCAGACCAGAACAGCTGCTGCCCTATGTTTTACTCAAAGACTGACTTCATAAACCTGAAAATACAAGCTAAGCCTGAAGTTTCCTCCTAAAGCTAACAGTCTGTGATGTAAAGGCCTCACATCCGCTCCTTGTGCTCCTGTTTTTCTCTCTGATCCTCAGCTTGTGTTCGCCCAATAACATCTAATTTCGTATTGAAAACTCCACCTCTCTCCACCTGACAACTTTACCTTGACTTTCAGCATCAAACACAGAGCAGCAGCTTCATGACTTTAAATGCTCATTCTCCTAAAAGCTGAAACCAGCACCCTGACTGTCCCACTGTGGTCACAGATTAGTCATGCCGCTCGGTGATAGGCTGCCTGCTTCCAGACCGTCAGGACCAACACTCCATCAGGTCTCACCGTGCCGCTGTTAATGATCTGCACAGAGGGAGGAACACCGTCTGAGGCTTGTTTTTAACCCCACCACCAAGAGGCAAAACATAAATTTACACACACATCACTGCAGAGAAGGATGCTGAGAGCACAGAGCAGCACGGCCGGTTACTGTCACCATAGCAACGAGTTCACAGGGTGAAAGGGGCAGAATCTGGCAGTGCTCTAAACCTCCAACATAATACTTCCTGCTCCGCCCTAAGACACAGCACACATATTAAATACACACACACACAGAGTCGTGTTTTTATATCTTTGTGGGGCCATCTAACTGATATTATGCTTTCCATAGCTACTTACCCTAACCCCACCCATCACAATAAACACCTAACCCTAAACCTAACCATAATCTAACTGTAACCCAGTCACTAAAACCACATTTTGAGTCTCAAAAATGCCATCAAAATGTCCCCATAAGGGCTGTTGCTCCCCACAAGTATAGTGGCATTCCAACTTTTGGGCCTCATAAAGCTACCTAAACTTTGGTACACACAAATACATACACACAGCACACATGTTACAGTTTTTCTTGATTGCTTTGACCTGCCTAAAGAAACTGGGATCCACTCAGTTTTCAAAATTATTATAATTAAGAAAAACTGTAAACACACACACGCATCCTGAAGCTGAGCTTCTTCAGAGGAGCAGCAGGAGGTGGAGGGAAAGCAGCAGAGTAGCTCTGGCTCCATCTCCTGGACGCTGCGGTGTCTACTGTGCAGCCCTCTTAAGACCTCTGACAAACAGTCAGTACTTCAACGTGAATATTAATACCTTGATGAATAATTTTTCTTGATGCATGCTCAATCATCCAGGTAAGGAAATCCCAGGTCGATTCTGTTCATCTGGATGTTTTCAGTGTGAGAAACGTTTCGTCATCAACCAGGTGACTTCTTCAGGCCTGCATGACTCTATTGTTCATTCAGTGGCCTAGTTTCTCCCACTAAAAACATCCAGATTAATAATTTCCTCTTTTACACCCACATTCACATGTTTACAAACCACATTAAGGATGTAGTCATAGGATGCAGAAGCGGTATAATAATACAATTTAGGTATAATAATAGAAAACTTATCTAACTAACAACTAATTACAACTTGCATTAAAAACACAATTTAAAAAGTGTGAATAGAGTCAAATTTGCAACAATTTAATTACGGAGGTCTCAGTAATGTACATCAGTGCCATGATGTTCACCACTGCATACAAAGACTTGGAAACATCATGGTTCCTTAAACTTGGAAAACCTGATTAAATGTGCAGATATTCTACCTGTGTATAAAATTCACACACAGTCCTAAAATTTAGCTCTCGTCTCTGAAATTTTGCAGATTTATCTTAGAAATAAAATAAACAAAAATACAGAATGAAACACACTGCTAAACAACAAAACAAAAGAGACACACTTCATCCTCTCTCACACACACACACACAGTTACAGAGTGTTACAATGGGCTGAGCCACAGTAATCCTATAAAGTGTCTGCAGTGCAGGGAGGAGAAACCAAACAGCCACTCCACAAACACATGGCACAACACAACACTCAGCTGCACATCTGCACTGCAAAAGGCCACTCGCCGAAGACATCAATGTTTTTGGACAGAGGACACAGATGGTCTGAAAGAGGAGTAAAGAGCCCATCTATGTCCACTGTAAACGGTCATCATTGACCAAAAGTGGTGGCCTACGACACCAACTGTCACAGTCCACTCTGAGATTCTTCCCAGGTGTTTCAACCACCACTCACACCTCGCTTCAGGTGACCTCAGCAGGTCAGGTCAAGCCTTTTCTTTTCTTCGAATATTTAAAACTTTCTGTTATTATTCACAGGCGTGAAGGCAGTGCAGCACTTTGATTTTCTAACCTGATATGCAGCCAGGACAGCATGGGTGTGGTTCCACCTCCAAACACCCACACGGTGAAGAAGACGATGAGCAGCGTAGTGGTGAACATCATCTGACGGGCGTACGTAGCTGTGTCGCGTATGGCCAAGGCGAACGCCATCGCCCCACGCAAGCCTGCAGAAAGAGATCCTGAAACCACCCAGCCCGACACGACGAGCTAGAACTACAGAGACAGGAAGCGCTCCTCATACCTGCAAACATCATCATGTGCTGGAAGTTTCCTTTGATCTTGTGCCTTCGACCGAGGTTGAGAAGAAAGGAGAGCGGGTAGATATTCAGAGCTCTTCCGATGAAAATGGCAATCTGACGGCCCGGGTTAAGAAGTTTTAATGCTGGAAAGAAAGGATGTTTGTGGTATATGTGAGGTCACACACAAAAATATCAAAAGGGACAAATCAGACTAGAGCGTACTGAGCTCCATCTACTGCCCTGCCTGGTTTCTTAGTTTTTCACGTACATGTTTCAGATGATCAAATAAACTTTAATACTAGACAAAGATCTGAGATCTGTTCAGTGTCACTGCCACACCCAGGCCTGATCACTGTCAAAGCTGCTGAATCACAAAATAGAAGTTGTCTGACAAAGTGAAGCTAAAAGATGTAAAGAAACAGCTGAGAACTGACCTCTATCAGTCTGGAAAGGATTACAGAGGCAGGTAGGTTTACATAACCCTTTTTCCCTTGAAAATTGAAATCATCTTTTAAAAACTGCCCCAGTTGTCTTTGTCTAATATTAACATTAGTTGGATGATCTGAAACACACAAGCGTGACCAATATGTGAAAAAAGAGGAAATAAGGGTGCAGCAGGTAGCTTTCTCAGCGCTGCAGGTACTACTCTGACAATGAGAGAAGCTCAGAAAGGATACGAAGGCTCCAATGATGAAGACGGGGCTGAAAATGTGATTCTGGAAGGTGAATAGAGCCAAGCCCATGTAGGAGAAGATGAAGTTCTCAGCCAGGAAGTGAAGAACCTCAAAAAGCTGCAGTTTAAAAATATTCATCATCATTTAGAATCATAAAATATGTGAATGTGGTTACACAGTAAACAGGATGAGCCCCATCATGCCTTTAGGTTAGCAGAACAGATAATGTTGCATTTAAGGATGAATTGCTATAATGATCCACTCTTTGCAGTAACTGGAGACCAACTGAGAAATGTTTAGTTAATCTCAGTTCAGCTGCTTATCTGAAGAAACTTCTAATATTACATTTGTAGTGTTAGTGAGACGATTTAACAGTTTATCACTTCTGTGTATGAATTTTATCTTGTCGTCCACTTCAGGTTTATTACTGGTGTGATAAAACTTTATTTAAGTAAAATAACAATAAAAACGGAACTATACTGTCCTCTATCCAAACAAAGTGCGAGAAAATAAAAATATAAAGGACGTGATTCCAGCTTGAGTCAGCTGACGCAGACAAACACAGAATAAAAACTGTGTTCAAGTTTAAAGCTTAAAAACAGAAATGTATATTGAACCAGGCCTCCTGGGAGGGATCCAGGGGCGTGTGCGCCGTTTGTTCCCTAAAATGACTCTGTCTGAGAGGCAGTAAACTTCCTGCTGCTCCGTGACACCGCCCCTTTTTCAATGGCAGTGCCATGTACAGATCCAAACTGTGTTCCTGCTAATCTCATCCTGTCCCTCAGACCAACCCCCCACATGGAACTGAGCAGTCAGGGGAGGAAATTAAGGTCACAGCCGGCTCATTGGGCAGGCACCATCTGGCCCAGGCGCCAGATGGCTGGGGGGGCATGGGCGGGGGTGGGGTCACATGTTCACATACCTGCTTGGTGCGCTTTGTGGACTCTTCAGAGAGGTTGTTGTAGGTGTAGTGAGCCTGCGTGATGCCACAAAACAGCACGGCCACAACGCCTGCAGGACAACGTACACACACACACACACACACACAGCCAGCTGAAATACACAATGCCAAATTTCAGCCATCCATCCTCTTCCTCTTATCCCAGAGGGGGGGGGGGGACACCTGGCCTAGCCTGAGACAGACAAACACTCACACCTGTGGGCAATTTAGAATCACCAGTTAAAACCCCACTGACGGCATGTGTTGGACTGTGGCAGGAAGCTGGCACATGCAGACAGAAAGGCCCCGCCCACATAGTAGTGGCTGTGGAGTCCAAGCTAGAACGTTCTTGCTGTGAGGCAACAGTGCTAACCACTGCACCACTGTCCTCCCACCTCAGCCATCAGATTATTTTGAATATCTGAATCCATTCTGACTCCTGACCACATCTGTGTGTGTGTGGGGGGGGGGTAACACAGAATCTGTGAGGATGCTTTAAGCAGGTGTGTAATCTTTCTGAGGTGCAGTGAACGTAAAGCGTGGATAAAGCAGAAATTCTCACTCACACCTGTGCAGGTTGTGTCCCCCACAGCCATCGCAGACAGTCAATGGATGACAGCTGAATATCTATTGTGTTGATGCAGATTTCTTTTTTTCTTGGATGGAAATAAATGGAGCAGTTTTGATTCTTGTAAAATGTTCTTCTACATTTTCAGGTGACGTTTCCTAGCTTGTTAGCAGTGGATGGTGCTGTTTGGATCTGATTTGACAGTGTGCCTGTAACACATCCTTAAAGCTGACTGTTTCCTGTATAAGCGCTCTATGAATAACCTTTTATGATGTATTCTGATGATAAACGTGGGGCGGAACGGAACAGTGTAAATCTGTGAACAGGACGAAGTGCTGCATGTGAAGCGAGTCGCCCGGTGATGGTCAAATGGCAAGGCTGATGTTTGTGACAGGTCAGCTCACCTGTGAAGCCGCAAGCCTCGGCGAGGAGGAAGGTGCTCCAGGACATGAGGAAGAAGAGGGCCGTCTCCAGCAGCGGGAAGCAGTGCAGCTTGGTGAACTTGGTGACGTAAGGTTCCGGTCAAAGAGCGTAAACACAGGACTGAGACACCAGTTGGCAAATGTGAACGTAGCCCCACCCCCGCAGTCAGATGATCTGTCCTGTATAGTAAGCTTACAATATTTACTGAAGACACGTACGTCTTTACCTCTACGTCAAAGGTTCTCAGCATCCACCTTTAAAACCCACCCACTCATCCTCACAACCTGCTTCAGGACCTCTCTCTCAGGACCTAAATTTGTGTGATCAGTGTTATTATACATTACAATTATTACAATACAATTACAATACAGATTATTATACAGATGTTTGTCCACCTCACAACCACGACCTCCACTCAGGGAGCTAAAATCTGACTATTAGAAAATAATCTGACCCAGAAAAATCACAGCTGGAAAAGGGATTGTTCAATTGCTCTCACCTGAGCTCACATCTGTTCCAACTGCTGATGTGAGGCCGAAGGTTTACACAGATATTAAACTGCTGATAGATCACAGCTGGATACAGGGACCAGGATCAGTGCTAAGACTGGACGCTCATCTGTGTTTTTCAGGTTTATGTGAATATCTGCTGTACTTGGGCGGAGGGTGGGGGTGAGGGGGGTCGTGTGGTGGGCGCTGACTTCTCTGAAAGGATATGAGAGCGGTGACCACTCCCGTGGCCGCGCCCATCACGAAGGAGCCGCTAAAAATGCCAATGAAAACCCCCACAGACTTGAAAAAAGCTGAAGCATCAAACTGGTGCGTGTTGGCGCCGGCCGGCTGGTACGCCACGATGGACCTGAAACACAAAAACACGAGTCAAAGGTGACTTGTGATCTCCCAGCAGGGGGAGCCAGAGCACTGCCTGCAGCCCCCACAGGTGGTCACTAGAAACCACAGCTGGAAATATCTGAGTGCAGCGCTGAGTGCAGTCAGAGATTTCTTTAAATAAAAACAGTCAGACTGCTGTGCTCACAAACACCTGGAGCAGGGACAGGAAGTGGTCACGTTCACCGATCAGCATGCCAGCAGTGTCCCATTTCCTATTTCTGTGTTAAGAAGCAAATAAGCAGCTGAGAGCTGCGCAGACGTTTACTTCCTGAGCAGTGAGGGTAACGCGTGCCCACCTGCTGCCAGAGCCCCGCCTCCCTCAGCTGTTAATGATCACAGCTGAGGATGCAGATGTTATGAAGTCATGACTGTCAGCAGCTGGTCTGTTGTGTCATCTACTCAGTTAATCAGACCTACACGATCTGTCGTCTTTAAAAGCACAGGTCACTGCAGGGGTCAAAGGTCCCTACTGCTGACCACTGTCATCTAAACCAGTAAATGTGGGTAAAGCGAGGCATGAACTCACGAGGACAGCACAATGGCTACGGCGTCGTTCATGACGCTCTCGCCGAAAAGCAGCGCGTACAGATCCCCGTCAGCGTGCAGCTCGTTAAAGATGGCCAGCACCGTCACTGCGGAGACACAAAGAAAACACTGAAAACCTTGCTCGCGTTCACACTCATGCACGCCGTCCTCCTTCCCATGCTCGTGTTCATGCCTGGGTCCGTGGCAGAGATGATGGCGCCAAAGAAAAGGCAGTCAGTGTAGTAAAACTTCCCCGTCAGCTGACCCACTGCCTGCATCAGCTTGACCACGCCGTACATCAGGTTCCTGCGGAGGGAACAGGTATGACACGTCAGTCACGCAGCAGCAAACCGAGGGTGATGTCACACCTGGCTCTTACTCACCCAATGACGAAACAGGAGACGGCGGTGCCCAGGAAGGCGTAGGTGATGATGGAGCCCAGGTTCCTGAAGAAATGTCTCTGGAAGAAGCAAGAAGAAGAAAGAGAAGAAGATATGTGGTTCTTCCTCACACTCACCCAGCCAGGCAGCCAATCAGAGGCCTCTGCGGCTGGCTGCCGCACGGAGCGCGCTCAGCTCTCTAAGTGCTGAGTCAGGTTTCTAAAGGACGTGAGCCTGTACAGGTCGGCGCTCAGTTCTGTTTGCATCCAACCCTCCTTACTCACACATCAACCAAACAGCAACGCCAGACAAAAATGCTCTTCTTACTTCCTGTTTCCTGTTTCCTGCTGAATCAGCAGATCCAGCATGAAAAACAATTTCACAAGAAAAGCACAAAATGCTGCTCACATACTCTTCAGCTGCACAGCACACATACAGTAAGCAGCACCACAGTACAGATGAAGGCAGGTGTGTTTACCTGCAGGTTCTTCTGGGTTCATGAAAGATTTTTGGAAAAGTCGGTTAGGTGATCAGGAAAGATGGCCATGTTCACTCCAATTTCATTGGCTGATATTTTTCATCAGACTTGCCTCCTAGCGACCCACCCTGGAGTGTTATTGGTCAGACTGGAGCACCTGAGCTGCTGGTGGATGTCTGTGTGGCTCCGCCTATTTATTCTGGCGTAACCTTGATATCGTTCATGAGTGCGTTATGTTATCAGGTTAGATGTGACCTTGCTGTGAAAGCATCACCTGCTATGCTTTAAATGTAAACATGGAGACAGGTGAAGCAGTCAGAGCTCACACGCACAGCCCCACCCGTCCACACACAGCAGGTGACTCTTACCTTCTTCAGACTGTAGCCCGCATGGAAAATGATGGGAGGCAGCAAAATGTTGAAGAAGACCTCGGGGTCAAAGGTCACCTGGAAAAGACACAAAGTTTGAAGTTGCCAGGCGGATGTGAGCGATGCCAGCGTACTTCCTTGCCTTCCTCACCTTTCGCAGCATGTCGTTCTGCTCCACGTTGTGTATCTCGCGGGAGTTGATCTCTCCTTTCAGCGTGTACTCAAAGAACTTCCCGCTGACATTCAGCAGCAGTGTGCTGGTGGGTCCCTCCCTCAGCGAGCAGCTTGCTGGCGTCTTGTTGTGATAGCTGTTGGCTGGGATGCCATAACGCAGAATCACGCCAACCAGTAAACCTGAGAGAAACAAACAGAAATACCGAAAGGTTAGTGGGGACCTCGTGTCTCTGTTTCTGGTCTCAGTCACAGACTGCTGGACCTGATTTTCCATCAGTCTGTTTTCATAGATACTGATTCATGTCCAGGAAGCAAAGGGGCCACTTTAACCTCCTAGGACCTGGCGTCCACATATGCGGACATCACATTTTGGGTTATTTAGACCAAAATACTCAACTTTGCTCCACAAGAGCCTGATATCCACTTACAAGGACATTATATTGCTACTGTTCTATCAAAATTTTAAACAAATATCCTCATATGTGGCTCTTATTTTTCTTCAAAATAAAATTAAGGTAAAAAAAAAAAATCTGGTAATTCTTTGTTTTTACATTCATCGGGCCCCAATATGACCAAATATCAAAGAGAAATTAAAAATGCATGCTGGGGAAGAGTTTGGGTCTTAGGAGGTTGAAGAACACACACACACACACAGACACACACAAACACACACACACACATGCAGACACACAAACACACACCTGCAGACACACACACAAATACATGCAGACACACACACAAAAACACACAGATGCACACACACACACACACAGTCACACACACAGACACACAAACACACACACACACAGAAACACAAACACACACACACACAGTCACACACACAGACACACATACACACACATATAGAATTAAACCACTTGCTGTTTCACTTTTTCTGTTCTCGGATTTTCAGCAGGAAGTAAAATCAGGACAAACGCTTGAGGCTGCGTCTCATCGTCAACAGCATGAAGCTGCAGCAGCATTTCTTACACTATCACAGGTTTAACCGGTGGACTCCACAACAACCCTTCAGTTTTATTTATACACTGCAGTGTAAAGTGATCTGGGATCGGCTCTGTTTTTCAGATTTATGTACTTATGTTGGAGTGCTGGAGGGTGGAGGAGTTCCCATAGATGCTCATGTTAAAGCACTCAAGGCTTCTTTAAGCTTCTGTCCAACCATAGGGGATCAGTACCAGCAGACTGGAACACCGACTGTCTCACTGGCTTCAGGGTGGAGGTTCTTTGCCTCGTGGTTCACTTGTTCCTACCACTGTTAATTTTTTAGATTGTGTTATGTGGTTTGTGTTTTGGGTGTATGTGTTATGTGTGTTATTTATGCAGGTGGCTACAAAGCAAACGCCCCTTGGAGATAATAAAGTTCATCTTGACCTTGATAAACTAGGTAGGTAACCCAAGTTTGTGTTTTAGGGGCGTGGCCTCTTTGACCAGTGTTAGTGTTGAAAATGTTTGACTTTTTATGTTAATCATTAAATAAAGCTGTTTTAATCATTTTATTTATACACTATGCAAATGTGCTCATAAACGAGTTGGCGCTCCGTATTTTAAAGGCTGAGAGCTTCATTCCGTGTTATTGTCTGGATTTGAAATATTGCAGGTGCATGTTGAGTGCAGAGAGATATTTTGCAGCATGCTTACACACACTGATAATGTTTAGAATGAGTCTCTAGGTCAGAAGGTCTGAACAAGATGTCCTTAACCAGACCTTAGAATCAGTAGAAGAATAATGGATAACATTACATAATGAAGGCTACTCAGGGTGTGTTTTTGTGTAAAAGTCTCTCTGACAGGTGGATGGCAACACAGTTAACTGTGGCTGTCTGCTCGGCTTCACCTCAGCTAACCAGAGTCCCTGAACTGCACCTCTGGACCATGTTAATTACATCTTCTGACCAATAACACATCTCCTGTGAGGTTACAGTAAATACAGCGTCAGTTCAGCCTACAATAACTTTAAATCGGGGGCCACCTGCTTCCTCCAGCACCCTTTAAATGGTCTGAGGTTCCTGTGTGAACTTGTTCGCCTAACTGGAAGTTAAACGTCACTCAATTAACTGCAGAGTATGGCTGACAGATATTAGTACATGAGGTGTGCATGTATAAGTAGTAATGAAACATGAAATGGTGTTAAAGAAGCAAACGTCAGCTGTGAGCGCAGTGCCTGTTTCCTGTTTTTGACCCTGTGCAGCACAGACACCACACTTGGAAAATCACCAGAGCCATGTTTGCCTTGGAGCTTTAGGTCCAAACAAATCAAAGTCTGCCTTCTTCGGAGGACATGTGTGGTTAATGAGTGACACGCTGGACAGATGGCCTCCATCACTGGGACCGTGCAGATGTGTCACACCAGCAGGCCTTCTGACTAATCACTGCAGGTGATCAGAGACATTCGCACATTATCTGATGATCTTTGTTCATGTCATCATTCTCCATGTTTGCTGAGGCAGGACAGCCTCAGCAGAAGAACCAGGCTGGGCTGAGGCTCCGAATCAGCCCACAAACACACACACACGCACACACACACACACACACACACACACAGAGTATTCTACCGCCAGCAAGGTTATAACAGGGTTGTTATAAGTGGTGTGTGTGTGTGTGTGTGTGTGTG
The DNA here is from genome assembly GCF_000239375.1 of Pundamilia nyererei. Taxonomy (NCBI): domain Eukaryota; kingdom Metazoa; phylum Chordata; class Actinopteri; order Cichliformes; family Cichlidae; genus Pundamilia; species Pundamilia nyererei. The sequence goes on from NW_005187447.1 coordinate 3,521,235, forward strand.
TGTGTGTGTGTGTGTGTGTGTGTGTGTGTGTGTGTGTGTGATGAGTGTGATGTGACCTGCCGGCTGGTGTCACTTGGACTCTTGAAGCAGCTGCTCGGCTGATCTCTGCTCAGTCAGAGAGGTGCGCGCACGGGAGCGCGCTGACACCGAACCGGCAGCTCGATGTGAAACGCGCACGCGCGTCGGCGGCTCTGCACTGTCTTAAAAATAACGGCCACGTCTCCTCCTCTGACCGAATCACGCAAAGAGTGCGGTGTCGGCGTGCGCGAGCGTGCCGTTAAGCGTATGGGCGAGGCTCACCGTAGATCATCGCCAGCCCGGTCTCGTGCAGGAAGCGGACCCGCCGGTGCTTGAAGAGCCAGATGGTGAGGATGGTGAGGGTGAGCAGCAGGATGAAGGTCAGCATGTTAAAGCTGTCCTGCCGGTGGCTCTCCTCCGCCTCCTTCTCCGTGGCCAGCTCCTCCATCGCGAAGTCCTCCGCGCGCATGCCCTGTCCCCAAGCACAGCTCAGGAGGATCCATGCGGCCATCATCTCTGCGCCATCAGCTGAGCCTCTGACGAGCGCGGCGAGCACCGAGGAGGTCTCTCAGTCACTGCGCCTGCGCTGTGACGACCGCGCAGCTGAAAGCGGGCTGAGGCAGAGGAGGAGGAAGCTGCTCACATGATGTGTCTGCAGTGGAAGCAGCTGCACCACCTACTCCACCCCCCAGTGTCCAGCGTGAAAATACAAGGATCGACTTTTTCTCCTCCTCTTTAATCCTACCCGCCCCCAACACCGTTTATGAAACAGGTGTAAACACAATAAACATGATAAAACTGTATGCAGTCAATTATCACATTTCCACTGTTAGTTGAAATTTTCACTCCTTGACGTGAGCTCGGTTCTCACACTGATCATCGAGGTCCACCTCCCCCCACCACCTCTACCCGCAGCCTCCATCAGTCCCTTCCTTACTACCAGTTAGATACATAGGTCGTTATGACTGTGGATTGTGGATATGGAGCTGGACTGCGGCTTTTATGTAATACCCTTTTAAACCACAAGATGGCGCAGCGAGTCACTGTAAAGCTACCCAAGGGAACTAAAGGGAGGGGCTAAAGAGAATGGCCGTTTCTCAGCACGCGTACTTGCGTTCTTGCAAAGGAGAGTGGCTAAAAAGTTTGAAATATGACTCTATCTGACACAAAATCAACTTTTAAGATATTTTCAGGTGAGAACTTCTGACTGGTATGGCGTTATTTTGTGCCTCTATTGTGAGCGCACATAAATAATTTTTGCAAGTGCAAATGTTGCATTTTGAGGAAGAAATATTTTGAGTGAATAAAAGCTTAATTTGAGCGAACAAAATTTATTGCTGCATGCAAGAAATGTATTTCAGTGTTTGCTATTATCCATATACACAACAGCCCCTCTCACTCAGTTCACCTTTATAAATGTGCCACAAAACCAACCAATCACAGACTTTGATGCAAAAATTGTGATTGGCTCCAATCAGCTAGCTAGCTACTGCATTCTCGAAACACTGTCCATAGTGTAGCTCAACCCATTTAGAGTTAGTATGTTTAATTATTTTATTTTAAAATATATAATTTTTAAGACCATTGTTGGTTTTAATCTAGTTTAAACCAAACCACTCCACTGGATTTAGCTACATTTTGGACAGTGTTTCCAGAATGGAGTAGCTAACGAGCTGATTGGGGACCAAACAGCCAATCACAATTTTTGCATCCAAGTCTTTCATTCATTGTTAATGTTAATGTTTGGTTTATTTCAGTTTTTTATTTGTTCCTGTGCTTTCTGTGTAACTGTATGAAGCCTAGTAGACAGGTTGTAATTTTTTATATAATGTGTAATTTCCATTGCAAATATTAAACAAACTCTGGAGTTGTGATGTCATCAAGTACAGTGCCATTCCAATTGTAGAATGATTGCGTTATGTTCTTGGGAAGTATGGACTCCTGTGTGAACTTACTAAGTATGGACTAGCAAGAATGCAAGTATAGACTTGCGTTCTTGAGTACTGAGAAATGGCCAATATAAAAACTTTAGACAGCAACACACTCTGAAAATGTTACAGATGCTGCCCCTTGGTGGTCAAAGTTTCAGTCAGTGTCTGCAGAAGGTCACTGCGAAAAGCACCTTTAAGGAAGCAAACAAGCAAGCAAGCAATCAGAAAGCAGGTTTTTGCTTCCTTTTAATCTTATCCAGCACTTTCTTTTATTATTATTGTGCATATATTATTCATTTTCAATCTTCCTGGTTTTTACAAATTGACGGGTAAATGAATGTGGCTGTGTTTTTGTGTGAGTGGGAGTGGAGGGTCCTACTCCTTCTTTGCATATTTGATTATATCATTCTGTTCATTATTATTCTACACAGCTTATAGTAGTAGGTAGTCACTCCTTGGCTATCTGAGAAATCTGGAGCTGTTTCCTTGAACTTTCTGCTTTTGTGTGAATGATGCTGAAACTGAACTTCTATAATTCCTCCTGATGCACAGGGTTCCCAGCATCTCTACTCCAGCAGGCTGCAGGCAGAACAGGAGCTACAAAGACATCGGCTAACCTCATGCTACTAGATTACCACAATAAACTGGAGTAATATGACACCACAAGACCTAAAGAGCATGGGACTTCCTCCCATGTGGATGAAAGTGTAGTGGACACATTAAACAATGTCAGCTCATTCCTGGAATTAAAATCTATCCGCATAGCGATGTTTTAGAAAAAAACAATCAAGGCCTACAATAAGACAGAGAAAACCCAACAATGATATGAGCCCTGATGAGCAAGCGCTTTGGCCACAGTGGATCAGAACCTGATCAGAACTTGATCCAGTGAGCCATTGATGGGCTTTGATCAGTGGTCATGACAATTTGTATATTAATGATCAATTAATGAGAGAAGCTTCAGCAGGGAGAGGAGAATTACCTATAATTACAGTGGCCTGTGGCTTAACTTGCAGGCTAATCTGTCGCCAGCGTGTGTGTGTGTCTGTGTGTGTGTGGTTTTTGGTTGCGCACAGTTAGACCTCAGCACATAAACATGGCGGCCTCAAAGCAGCAGCTTTGAACTACATGATTTTCATGTCAGCGGTAATTATTTACATCACAATAATATGTTTGTGGAAGCTGCTTTCTGGTGTGAAGGAAGCAGCCTCAGGGGCGTGGCCTGGTGTCACTGCTGCTGCCTTTGCAGTACTCTGTAAAAATAAGAGTTTTTAGTTTTCAACTGGGTGGATGCTGCCCACCTCTGCTTAGGTGTAGATGTGGAGCTAGAAACATTTTCTTAGGGTGGCAAAATCACAGTCATTTCTTTACACATATGCAGGTGTTACATCCTGTAATATGCATTATATATGGTTAAAATACAGTAAGTGCAAACATGTTTCTTATGAACATAGTCTGCAAATTTCTTACTTTCTGTAGCCCAGATAATTAAACATTTCAGTTACATAAAAGATGTGAATTTTGATTTTATATACTGTATAGCCTGGATAATAAGTTTAAAATCCAGAAGGCTACACAACATAACGTGGTTTGGTTAGAAATACAAGTCTAAGTGAAGTTTCACACTCTTTTGTTACAAATAATCAAATTGTTATATGCTCAAATTTACAAAAAATGTCAGAAATCTGCACCGTGACAAAAAACATCAAATCAGAGTAGAAACAATGTAATTAATAAATTAAATAATTTAATACATAAATCATGAATTAAATGGCCATTCATTCCATCTAAAACATTTAATAAATTGTGTAATATGTATTTCCAATTGTAATTAATAAATAACATATTTAATGATTTATTTAATTAATTAAATATTTCATTTTAGAGCTTCTGGCCTTCCACACTCTTCATGTGCGTGTTTCGCAAACATAAATCAGAGTTAGACTGGTTCTGAGCTCCTTTTTCCTACTTGTCCTTAAACGTCTTGTGAACGTGCCCCTTGTGAGCGTGGTTTCGTCACTATGCTCACGTCTGTGATTGGCTGACACAGCGACCCTCGGGGTTTCGATTGGTTGCGAAACGAAGCCGTGAAACGGGAAGCTGAAAAATACCGAGCCAAGCGAAGAGTTCGAGCCTGAGCTTCGGCCGCATTAACCGCGTTCTCCGAGCACACAAACCCGCTCCCGCTTTCCCCGTCGTTTCGAGGCCGCCATGGGCTGCTTCTTCTCCAAGAAATCCAAGAGAAAGTCGCCGGAAAAAGAGGAACGGGCGCCGACCACAACCTCCGCCGAAACTGCGTCGACGGGCAACGCGGTTCCCCTTGGCAACAACAGCGAGGAGGCTCCGAAGCAGTACAGCTGGGACAAGCGAGAGAAGGTAAGCAGCACCGGGACACACCCACAGCCAGGCTTTAGCGCAGGTAGATCACACCTGGCAAAAGACGCCGGAAATAGCCCTCTCAGGTCACCGACATTTCTGTTCCTGTCGTTGTTCACAGCCAAAACAGCCAGATGTGAATGTGTGAATTTAAACGAAACTTTATGTGTTACCTGTTACAGCTGCAAAAAAATTAAAGACAGCAGCTCGAAGCTGAAAGCAGAATAATAAGCCCAACAATTAAAAATGCAGAAGAAAAAAAACTTACACTTGAACTCAGTTTGCATGCATCTAATTAAAAAAAGCCACATGATTTAAATAAATTCATCAAAAAATAACAATAAACTCTGTGTATGCTAAATAAAATGCCATACCATGTCCTTATGAAAGGGAAAATAACTCAGCTGAGCAAAATAAAGAATAAGAAGTGTAATGTGCACAGGTCCAGCTGGAGCTCCACAGCTAAAAATGGAAAAAACACAGTGAGATCAGCAAGTCATGAAACCAAGTCCACAAACAAAAAGCTTCAATATATAAAAACGGCTCCATTATGTATACATATTCGTTTAGGGAAAACCAGAAAATACAAGAGATGAATAAATACATCAGAATGTTGTTGGAAAAGCTCATTATAAAGTTCCAGTTGCCTACGTAAAGCTCCAGGTCATATGTTAATCAACAATAATCTTTGCTCTCATTGGTAGTCTCCCTTTCTCTCCTCAAAATAGAGAAAAGTTTAATGTGTCCATCCTCGTAGTGTCTGTGGCATTCAGTTGCCAAGTCACTTCCTGTTTGGATAGAAGTGGTGACACACACAAAAAATCAGAATAATCGGAACAACTGCATAAAAAAGTGTGGGCCTAGCACCGAACATCGTCACATGATCATCCCTGTGATGTCACATATCTGTCAGTCTCAGTGATGATAATAGTGACGTTATCTGCACTGACGGTGCTTTCGTGGGCTCCTGTTGTTCTGGAAACATGTTTCCTGCTGTTCGCCAGCCAAAGATTCAGCTTCACGTGTTCGCTGTGAGCCGAGCAGCGAGCTAAGACAGCATGGCTCAGGCACCCCCACCCCTCCCTCCTGCAGCCGGTGTTATCTGATTATCAGATTTACTACCAAACGGCATGTGGTTCACGTGCACCCCTCTCACACATTAAAGCTGCGGTGTTACCCCACAGGAGGTCACACCTTTAAAAGTGACAACCAAAATATCCACCAACCATAAACCAGCTTCAGTTTGCTGCAGGCTCAGAGGGATGTGGTGTCAGAGTCACACATCTCAGATATCTGAACGTGTGACAGGGTCGAGTTTTGGGACCGATATTAGCTAAAAACACATATTTGTGTAGATATATCAAACAAGCATGCTTTAGAAGCTGATGAACCAGCGTCGTGTCTCAACATCACGCACAGTTGAGCAAGGAGCCAGTTTTAGGTTGTGCGTGCTGCTCTTTGTTAGCAGCAGTGATGGGAATAACGACGTTACTAACGGCGTTACTTTTTTCAGTAACGAGTAATCTAACTAATTACTATTTCTATTGTTACAACGCTGTTACCGTTACTAACAAGAAAATGCGGTGCGGTCGCGTTACTTTTTTTCAACAAACAGACGGTTAAAGCTGTCTTCAGCTTACCGCACCTTATATCAGTTGCACGGAAGTAGCTGACTACGTAAGTAATCTGGGCACTGCTGCTTTGAGCAATGACATTTGGTTGTTTAGGAAGAGGGGGAAGTTTTAGGAGCGACAGTGAGAGAGAGAGAAAAAGAGAGTGAGTTTTGAGATGTGAGAGATTTGTGACGTTTAGCATGTTTGGAGTTTGTAGTTAATGTGTTGTCTTGTGTAGTTGGTGTGTAGTGTTGTGGATAGTTTTGCGTTGTGTGTCAGAACAATGAGGCGACTGCTGAATGAAAACAGGAAGAATGATACACCTCCTGCTTTCAGACCTACTGGTATCAGGATGTGATGTTCTCCTTTATAGTGGACAGAAATTATTTCTTGGAGTGGTACAGATAATTTGTGTGGCATCTTATTGAATGCAGAACACCTGATTGTTATGTAAATAGTTTGAAATGGTTATTTTAAAAAGGGTAAAAGGTAAATGGCTGCAAGTAACTTTGTTGTTTGCAAAACTCGTGCATATGATTTTAAAATTGACAATTTATATTTTCATTTAAAGTTATGAAATATGATTCAATAAACATGTTTGTGGTTGTTACAGTAAAAAAATATAAATTTTTCTACTCGGATTTTATGTTTTATGTCTGATTTTAGATCAACTGTGTTAATACAGTATGTCAAAATGAAAACATAACTGTAAATTCAGACACATGAGGTTGTGCTGAAAAGAATGATACCAAACAAGGCAAAGTAAATAGTTTTTAAAGGTGAAATGTAGAGGGAAAATCAAAAGTAGTTAAAAATGGCCAATTATACCCTGGAATTTTGTAACTCAGTTACTAACTCAGTTACTTTTTTGACGAAGTAACTAGTAACTATAATTAATTACTTTTTCAAAGTAACTTGCCCAACACTGGTTAGCAGCAGCAGCCTGCTGCAGAAACACATCATCGTTCTTTAGTTGAATATGACACAAATGCCAAAGATGACACAACGTGAAATAAAGTAGTACTTCTGGTCCAGCTGATTCCCACACATCTGTTAGCAGCGTGTTTTTAACTCTCAGACTTTGCTTTCGGATCTTTAATGGTCACAGAAGGGTTAAAAATGGTGTCTCTGTGCATCCGTAAAAGTGTGAACCGTGTTGAATCCTCTGTTCTCTCTGCACAGGTGGACCCGAAGGACTACATGCTGACCGGCCTCAAAGACGTGACGGTGGGCCGTCTGCCCGGCAAACTGAATGGTCAGCAGTTCGTCATCCAGGAGTGCGAGAACTGCAACATCTATGTGTTCGATCACTCGGCGACCATCACCATCGACGACTGCGTGAACTGCCGCATCGTTCTGGGGCCCATCAAAGGCAGCGTGTTTTTCAGGGACTGCAAAGACATCAAGTGTGTGGTGGCATGTCAGCAGTTCCGCACACGAGACTGTAAAAAGATGGAGGTGTTCCTGTGCTGTGCCACCCAGCCCATCATCGAGTCGTCCACGGGGATGAAGTTCGGCTGCTTCCAGTACTACTACCCCGAGCTCGCTTTCCACTTCAAGGACGCAGGGCTGAGCATCTTCAACAACAACTGGAGCAACATCCACGACTTCACGCCCGTGTCCGGGGAGACCAACTGGAGCCTGATGCCAGAGGATTCACCCGTTCTGGATTTCGTTCCGGCACCAGACCCTGAGTCCGATTTCAAGTCAGTGCGAGTCTCCGCCGACCCCGCGCGAAGCATCGTGCCACTGACAAAAGGTGGAAGGTACAAGGACAGCGAGGAGTCCTGCCTCTTTGTCTTCTTCGCTGGAGAGTACACTACTGCAAACGCCCGCAAGCTCATTGACGAAGTGAGTCCATCGCCAGCTCTGAATTGCAAAAAAGTGAAGTTTACTTGTTAATGATGCGATCCTTTAAATCTCTCAAACACACAGGTGTGTCATACAGACAGCTCAGTACACTCTTTACTTCTGTTGGCGGCTTTATTTGATTTTAGATTATACAGTATTTAATAATGTACAACAGAATGTATACAATAGAGTAGCTTAGCATGAGTCACAGTTCAGTTCAGTGAACAGCTCATTTACAGCTCATCTCTCCGCTCTCTGTGACATCACACAGATCCAAGAGCAGAAAGCTGAGATGAATGGAGTGTTCTGAGCTTTTGGGCATCGAGGATTGCTATTCATACACACTGAGCTGATTATTAGAACCTCTAGCTATGGACTCTCGCCATCGGCACCTGTCCTCAGGTAGATAAAATGAGTTGCCGAAGGCCGTAAAGCTGAGCAAACAAAGGCATGTACGATGAACCCGCTCGGTCACGCTCCTGACACAGACTTGCTTCCTCGTCTCAGAAATGTTTTTACCGCTCTGAATTCTTTCAGTTCCGGCTCTTGAGGTTGACAACAAGGTGATGACTCAGTCCTCCATGCTCTGCTCGCTATGTTGAAACTTGTGTGACTCCAGCACTCAGGCATGCGGGACATGCTCTGAATCTGAGCATGCTCACTGACGGTTCTTTAAAGTGTCACTGCGAACTTTAACCTCTTTAACCTCTCTCCGATGTGGTCAGGCGACCGCTAAAGGCTTTGTGCTGATCCAGACGAAAGAAGTGTCGATGCGGCCGGAAGACGTGAAGCGAGTGTTTCAGAGGGACGCGGATGACCTCACGGAGTGGATCACCAAAGGTAAACTCGCTCCTTCCTCACTGATCAGCTGATCAGGAGCTCTTTCGTACTGACCAGAGGGTGTGTGTCAGTCAGTGTGTGATATTTGTAATCACACTCTCATTCATTTATTACATATTTGGGGGACAGCAAGTAAAACACCTGAACAGATACAGCCATTTACGTTAAGTTGTATTATAACACTCCTGGTCATAAACTGTATGTAAAAGATTGACATGACTTCAGTGATGTCACCTGGTGGTTTTGGACTGCACATTTTAGCATCTAAAGGTTACTGTTGTTTCTACAACTGAGAGGGTGGAGCTAATGCTTGTCCACAGACTGCACAAGTATATCAGTCTGACATAGATACCTGCTAATCAGTAACATCCAATCGAAATTCTGTAATTTCACTTAGCAAAGTTGGAGTTCAGCCTTGTTGGACGCTCTGTCACTACTGTGACCTCACAGCAGCCATGTTATTGGTCACGTGATGGCAAATAAAAATGCTCCAAAAGGTTCCAAAAGCACAATCACAGTCCACAGGTCCAGTTCAGGTGAAGCTAGCAGACAGCTATCAGTCAAAGAGGCTATGCATCTAACAATGCAGACAGGCGACTTATAAAAACAATTTTTTATGAAGGGGGGAGTTATGTTTGTATCAGGCTGACTCACAGGTGGAGATGGGGCGGTGGTGCTGTCGGTGTCCTAAAGGTTTGACTGTCGTGTTTTCCCCGAAGGCCCCGTCATTGCCCTTGAGATGAACGGGGACGGAGTTGTTGAAGCATGCAAGAACATTGCCAGTGAGGTGTTCAGCAGGACGAAGGTGAGCGCAGCGCGGTCCCGGCCCGATCCTTATGGCTTCACTCTGCGTTTTCGAAGATGTCACATTTACTGCTATTTTTTTGTCTTGCAGCTTTTTGTCTCCGACAACAAAAACACGTCGTCTCAAGACGTCGACAACTTCTTCAATTTCGCCGACATGCAGATGGGCTTGTAGGTGATGTGATGTCACGGTGACTCCGCCCTCCACGCCATCCAGCTCAGACTAAACTGATGGTCCTTCTGTCCTTAAAGAGTAGAGGAGGTGAAGGAGCGCGTGATGAGCTTGGGTCAGGAACCCCGCTGCACCTTCATTGCTCATAGCTGTGAATATTTATATCGCTCCGAATGTACTCGGTGATGTTGCTTCATTGTGAATGTAGCTCTGTGCTGAACCTGTAACCTGACTGTAGTTCAAGCTGCTGCACGAGGGATGCTCGCGCTGCCCGAAAGAGCCAAGCCCTCTTTGTGTGTCTGACCAGGATCTGGGTGTGTTTGAGTCTGTGTTAGAGAGAGGGAGGGGAGTGTGAGCGAGAGGGAGGGGAGTGTGAGCGAGAGGGAGGGGAGTGTGAGAGAGAGGGAGTGTGTGAGTGATTCACATGACAGACTCATGTGTGTATCTGATGTATTGATGATTGTTAGGCCAAAGCTGGACTGATTAAGTGATCGCTGTGTGAACAGTAGCTGTGTTTCTGATGTAGGCACTTCTGTGTGATCGTTTTTTAAAGAACAACATTTGTAATATTTGTTTTATACTCTGCTGATGTTTTTATATAGGAACATGAAGGGTTTCAATCCCGATGTTTAGTAAAAGATTCATTATGTGTGGCGTCTTTTGTACTCCGAGAATAAAACAACTTTGTTTCAGGCCGAGCTGACAGACTGGGTGATCCTGTTGTGGTCAATGATCGTCTCAAGCCATCAGCACACACTCTGTGCAGTCAACTTTACACAAACACAGCGTCTCACAGTGAATAAGGGAAGCTCTCTTCTTCCTCTTTCTCAGATCACCAACATGTGTCCATGACGAGCTTTAAAGGTCACAAAAAGCTAAAGTGTGTCGGGTTGTTTGTGATCAGGTCCCGTTAGGCGATCACAGGAAGGTCAGAAATGAGTGGGAGGTTATGATCATGCTTCTGTCCTCATTAACTCAGTGTCCAGCGTTCTGGCTTAGTGTGGTGCGTTACTACTCCCTGACTGTGATGTAGGGACATCACCTGTGTTTGCACACTTGTTATACCTGTGCTGCAAGGCTGTAGTCTGTAAAGTAATGTTGTTATAAAAATCAGATTACAAGCTGAAAGATCTTGTTTTCAACCCTTCTTTTCAGTGTAAGTCCGCTTCTGCTGATGGAGGTCAGGGCTTAGAGCATGTTCTCTTTTTGTGTGTGTGTGTGAGTGTCAGTCTAAAGAAGTCAGAGGTCAGTGTTTATACCACGCCTTGCTTTAATGACCATCTTCTTTTCCTGGACTTTATCAGTTCTGATGTGCTTCAGGGAGATTTCTTCTGATGTCTGAAACTTTCTGCACATTCAAAACACACTCACTGGTCACTTTATTAGGTACAAGTAGTACCAGGTTGGACAGTCTGCTAGGAACATGCTTCACATGTTCCACCGCAACGAGGCGTTTCCTCCCAGAGCACTGCTGCTCACTCAATACTTTCTCTGTAAACTCCAACCACTTGGTTGGTGGGAAAATCCTAGAAACACTCACAGTCGCTGAGGTCACCTTTCTTCATTGCTCTGATGCTCACTTTAAACTTCGGCAGCTCTTCTTCATCAGGTCTATATGCATAAATGCACCGAGCTGATAAGATACATGTGTTAAAGGGAAGATAAATAGGTGTAGCTAATGAAGTGGCCAGTGAGAATACTTACACACGGTGTC
>NW_005187447.1:3532933-3533703 GCF_000239375.1 Pundamilia nyererei
CCCCTCGGAAGATTCAGGAAAGTAGGGCTCCCAACACTTCGCCTCACAGCCTTCTATAGAGGTGTAACAGAAAACATCCTGATGCTAAGCTTCACATCCTGGTTTAGCAGCTGGACGTCCCGTGAGAAGCGACAACCCAACAAGATCGTAGGACTGCCAGTAGGATAGTAGATGCTGGATGAGTTCTTTGCACTGTGAGACTGATAAATGGACTGTGCCCCCTACCCACTCACACTGTAAGACCCACAAACCAGGGGCGGATCAAGAGAAATTTTCTTTGGCTGGCATGGAAATCAAATGGGGTGCCAAAATCAAAGCCTTTTTTTAAACACATATGCAGGTGTTACATGGGGTTAAAATGATTCAAATGCATTAAGTTTACGTTTCAAATAAATATAGTCAATAACTTCATTATTTTCTGTAGCCCACATAATTAAACATTTCAGTTACATAAAACGTGAATTTTGATGTCGTGTATAGCTTGTATAATAAATAAATATGTAGCCCAATAAGTATAAAATCCATAAAGTTACACAATATGGGGCCGTTTTATTTAAAAACACATATCTAACTTATGTTTCACACTTTTTTTGTTAGGAAAAAATCAAATTGTTACTTAAATTTACACAAAATATTAGAAATCTGCACCGTGATGAAGAGAAATTTGAACCTAATTTTCCATGATTTGCTGGTTTAACACTCTGAGGTCCAAATTATAATTGGCCATTTTTACTACTTTTGGTTTTACATTTGTATTTCACCTTTAAAAA
>NW_005187447.1:3533876-3544594 GCF_000239375.1 Pundamilia nyererei
TTTTTTACTGTAAAAACAACAGACACGTTTAGTAAATTATTTTATAACTTTAAATTCAAATAATAATTGTAAAGTTTGAAAACGTATGCACAAATTTTATAAACAATAAAGTTTACAAAATCTACTGAAAACTAGTGAAAACAAGAAATACAGCCGGTCTGCGCCATGGGTAAAACCATTTGTTAACGGTGTGTGTATGCAATATATTCAGTTTTAAGATTTATGTTCATTTTTAATTGTTGCTGGGCTCAAAGTGTTAAGGCTACCTTATTTTTACTTAAAAGCAACACTGTCACATGCAAAGCTAGGGTGGCACTAGGGGTGACAAGAGATCATTTTAGAGTGGCACCCCATGCCAGCTAATGCCACCCCTCTAGATCCGCCCCTGCTACAAACGGACTTTTTCATTTTCCAAAAGTCTCGTTTTACCGAACAAAAATCTGCCTGGGGTTCACACTCCCACCGCTTGGGGCGGTAATGCAGCGTTAGCACCACTCCGAGGAAGGCGGAGGGTGACTGCGACGGCAGGGTTTAGGACCCGGTGGGCTGCGCTGTACAATAGGGCCGTTGTGGCGTGTTGGTGTCCGGGCAGCAGAGCTGGATCCTCCCGTTGAGCTGCGGGGACAGAAGTACCGAGTCCGGAACCAGAGCCCAGGCCGAGGCCGTGTGAGGACCGTGTGAGCAGAATAACGCGGGCGGCAGCGGCGGGACTGCAGGTATGAGCGGGAAAATGTGAACAATATGGTGGCGAGCTGAGCCTGAGCTCTAGGCTCTGCCCTGGACTGTCCCTTCAGGCCCGGGGCCTGCGCTCTCTCTGGGGCCGTCCTGCCTCTTTACCCCGGTACCACGAGCGGCTGGTAGGCTCCCGGGGTATGAACCCAGCGGAGCAGCACAGATGCCCGCCTCAGAGCCTCCGAGGAAGTGACATGTTTGAGTGATGGAGGCGCCTATGTTTGATTTCCCAGCCCGCGGGCAGGCCTTACAGTTTGGCGCCAACACTTTACACAGGTGTGTGAGGCTTTCTTTCAGGTGAGCCAAGAAACGGCACAAAACAGGAGGAGGGAGGGAAGTAAACAGTGTGTTAGCCTTTTCTCATCGTTTCCTGTCAGATGAGCTTTTTAAACAACCTGACGTCATATCCGTACGCCCTCCCTCCACAGGTTAGATGTCAGGTGGAGAACACCTGCCACACCTTGCTGTGGAGTAATGAGATCTTACATATATGAACCTGTTTGAACAGCCTCCACACACTGTACATGAAAGATGGAGGGAGTACTCATCGTCAGCGTGGAACCCTCAGCATTGAAGTGGTAGCTGCTGCCATACTGGTTTTATTTGGGGGCAGAAGTGAGCCCACTGTTTAGTATTAGTACCTACCCGGGTAGGCTCGTCGCGATTTTTAGGGTTCTCTGTTAGGGATAGGTTATAGTACCCGGTACTTTTTTGAACATATTCCACCGTGTTCCAAGCGATCTGAAAATGTGATGTCAACAGACTGCATGATACCGATTGACTAGTCAATGGCGTCACTTGAGGAGTCATGAGAGTGTCTCCTTCATGAGCCACTATTTTAAAAACCTGGCGACGAGGAAATAGGCAACACAGAAACAATACTGTGGTCCTCGAGTCCATGAGGGAGTCTATGAGAACTAACTCACTGCTGCCTCTGCTGGAAAATAAAGGAACTGCAGCTTCTGGTGCTTAAGGTTACTGAAAAGTCAAGTGGAAAAGCACAAACATGGAGTGAAAATATGATTTTTGTTTATCAGGGAGAACCTGCCGTTATATTTACCAACAGCTTCCAACACTGTAAGTTGACTTGAGCTTTTCACGTGACGTGTACGCCACTATGATATGGCAAGGAGAGGGGCTCCTGGCTCCTCCTCTTCCTTGTGTCTTTATGGGGAATGTCAGGCTTGTGCCCCCTGTTGAAACAGCGTTCTGTATCTAGGACTGGTGTCGCTCTGGCCTCTTCCACCTCCTGTTTATTGACACAGATATGCTTTAAAAGTTATAAAAACCAACATCACACACAACAAAGACTGTTGTGTGTGATGAGTCACTACACCTGTGTCTGTATGACACCTGTGAGGCGGGTGAGTGCTGCTCCGTCCTTCACAGATAGAGATGCAACACAAAGTAATAAAACAAAAGTGATCATATGTGATGATGACGCGTTAAAAGCAAGTGAATTAGAAAGTTACAGCAGAGATATAATAACATGTAATAGTTGAGTAATTTTATAAATGTCTTTATTTACTTGTGGTTTGCAGATATGAACTGAAGCGGTCTGACAGAAGAATCTACTAGCATGCTTTTCAATTTGAAGTTTACGGTGAGTACAAATTTCTTCTTTGTGTCCACAAACTTCTGTTGCGTTGGCCTTAAAAATCATCAATATTTGAATGTCGTCATCTTTTTTTGCTGCTGCAGGATGATACAGGATGAAACGCCTCCGGTCCTCCAGCAGCAGTGACACTTCTGACAATGAGAGTGAGTCAAGCTTGCCACTTCGTTTCCAGCGTCATCATCATTTCTAACCTGTGACTGCTCTGTAACTATTTCTGTAACAACAGAAGAAAGTGATCTGTGTGCAGTCTTGCCTGTTTGTGCAAAAGAATCAAAAGGATCCCATTTGAATAATCAGTGTGAGACGGCAGCATCATTAAAACTGGAAAATAATAAGCATGTTCCAGTTTTAAAATGTGAAAACGCTCTTCGAGCATTTCAGATTTATGCTATTGGTGCGTCACACCTGTAAATGTGCCTGACGTGCGTCTCCCTGAACACGTCACATGGATGCTGTTCGTGGTTCTGTGGAGACATTGTCTTAACATGTTTAAAGAATTGACCAAGACCAAAAAGATTCTTATTTAACCTTTCTGATAAAAAAAACAACCAAAAAAATTAACATCAAAATCTGATGCCACACCTCAGCCTAACGTCGCCCTCTAGTGATGGCAAGTTTCAATCGACTGAAGAGTGTCGGTCACAGAGAGAAACTGTGCTGCCTCCTGGTGTTTTGGATGTGAGAACAGACGGACACAGGTACACCACTCTCAGGCTGACCACACGTCTCAGGCTTGGGGTCCAAAAACGGTCGCGGCATGGCAGCGTGACCTGTAACCCAGACCAAACTGTCTCCTTCATTTCTTTTTGTTTGCCTCTTTCTTCTTTCAGGTCCATCGACCTCGTTCTGCTCCTCCAACAAATATGGGAGCAAACCTGGAACGCCTGCATCCAACCCGAAGAAGCCAGCTGAGGTGCGTATCAGACTTTGCTGAGCGTCAGTAAATGTCAGGATGGCGTTTGACTACCTGTGTGCGTCTCTCTCCCCCACAGGTGTTCAGGAAAGACCTGATCAGTGCAATGAAGCTGCCTGACTCCCACCACATCTCCCCAGAGGACTGCTACCTGCTGGCAGACACCTGGAAGCAGGAGTGGGAGAAAGGAGTGCAGGTACCAGCGAGCCCAGACACCATCCCAGAGCCGTCCGTCAGGTGAGTCCGACCGCCTCCCAAACGTCTTAGTTTGCCACCTCCTCTTCATACAGGTACTTGAGTACGCTGATCAGCGTACTCAAGTGACAAGTTTACACGAGTCAGCCGTAGCTGAGCACATGACCACGTCAGACACAGCCTCAGAGACTGAACGCTCTGGAGGAGCTCCACCCCAACGGGAACTGGCTCAGGTATCTCATGACCCAGTGGTAGGAGCCCTGGGGGGGGAATTCACCTGTCAGCTGGATCGGTAATGCTCCTGCGTCTCCTGGAGGAGGAGGAGAAAGAATCTGTGCCATGGCTTCAACATGACCACAGACCAGTCTGAAAGTGCAAACAGGAGAGCAAATGCGTTCGGCGTCAGCTGATCGCCTCGCTCTCTCAATCACAGCAGGAGGAGATATCGCAATCATTACAGCTTTGACCTTTAAATGTGTTTGTTGACTCTCTTTGAAGCAGGTTCTGGTTGGTTCAGCTATTCAGTCTAACGGCTCTCTGCTGTTTCTTTTCAGAGTAATCGCGGAGAAGCAGAAGGAAACGCTGTACACCCACCAGAAGAAGTACATCCAGTGCTGGAGCCAGGAGTCCAAGGAGCCGGGTTTCGTGAGCATCAAAGAGCTGGCGGAGGCCATGTGCCGCTACGACCTGGATGACATGGACCTCTACTGGCTGCACGCGCTCAACCACGAGCTTGAACGCATGGGTAAGACGGGCCCGATGATCCAGCGTGATGCTTAGTGACGCTGCATCTTCCTTTTTTCTGTTTCTGCACATTTGTTTTTGTCTTCTGTTGGCTTTGTATTTGAGGCTTTTTACATGTATTTTAATATTTGGCTGTTTTTCAAAGTTAAAACTTCCTGTTTATTATAAATGAGGGCCATCTGCAGCACCGGTGCTGCCCACTGGGGGGGCACAGTCCACACTTTGAATACTTCAGACACCTCTGTTCTTGTTCTCGGGAGTGTCTGATCACATGGGGTGTTGCTGTTTGGTCCTGCAGGTGAAGAGCCGTTGGACGAACTAATGATGGAGCGAGCGATGGAGGCGCTGGAGAGGCAGTGCCACGACAACATGAAGCACGCCATCGAGACAGTGGAGGGTCTGGGGATTGAATATGATGAAGACGTCATCTGCGATGTGTGCCGCTCTCCGGACAGCGAGGAGGGCAACGACATGGTGTTCTGTGACAAGTGCAACATCTGTGTGCACCAGGTAGGAAACGCCTTTCTGCTTTTGCTAGCCCTGACCTTGTGACCGGAGCGTGTGTCGGAACCCCGGGCAGCACACTTGTGTTTTTGTGTTGTTTCTGTTGATGTTCTGGTTACACATCACTTGCATCCCGCTGTTCTTTCCGCAGGCGTGCTACGGCATTGTTAAGGTGCCCATTGGTAACTGGCTGTGCCGGACATGCGTCCTCGGTATTGACCCGCAGTGCCTCCTGTGTCCCCAGAAAGGCGGGGCCATGAAGGCGACACGAGCCGGCACAAGGTGGGCTCATGTGAGTTGCGCTCTGTGGATCCCTGAGGTAAGTGAATCCGGGATGAGGGGAAGCGGGTGCAACAACACAAACGGTGACAAATAATGTTTTGTTTTTGTTTTTTTGTATCAGAGACTGAGATGAAAATATTTACTGCTTTGGTCTATAGACCTTTAATAAAGGAGCACATGTGCAGAAATGATAGTGACAGTGAAAATGTGTGGTCCTGCAGGTGAGCATCGCCTGTCCAGAGAGGATGGAGCCCATCACCAAAGTCTCCCACATCCCCCCCAGTCGCTGGTCTCTGATCTGCAGTCTGTGCAAGCTGAAGACAGGTGCGTGCATCCAGGTGAGTTATTCCTTCCGTTTCATGCCATAGAGATTACTTTAGACTGATTGCATGTCTGCAGACATTCAAGTTTGATTTTATGATCCTCGAAGCGTCTGCAGCAAGAAGTCTGCACTGGAGCTGGACGTAAGCTGGCTTTTCCCTCAAGTAACTCGATCCGCTCTCTCCCCCTGTTCAGTGTTCAGTAAAGAACTGCACCACCCCCTTCCACGTGACCTGTGCGTTCCAGCACAGCCTGGAGATGAAGACGATCCTGGATGAAGGGGATGAAGTCAAGTTCAAGTCGTACTGCCTAAAACACAGCCAGCCCAAAGCCGGAGAGGCCGGCTTGAGCCCGGCTCGATCCAAAGCCCCTGGAGAGGCGGGAAAGGGGGGCCAGCGAGCTCAGCGGCTGCAGGAGCTGGAGGAGGAGTTCTACACCCTGATCGAGCCCGAGCAGCTGGCCCGGGACCTTGGGCTGTCCCCGCACCTGGTGGACTTCATCTACCAGTACTGGAAGCTGAAAAGGAAGAGCAGCTTCAACAGGGCTCTGCTGCCCCCTAAAGAGGAGGAGGAGCAGCTGGTGCTCCAGCCGCAGGAGGACAGCATCCACACCCGGATGCGCATGTTCATGCACCTGAGGCAGGACCTAGAAAGGGTGGGTGCTTCGTGTGTGTGTGTGTGTGTGTGTGTGTGTGTGTGTGTGTCCGTGTCCGTGTCCGTGTCCGTGCAGCTTGTGTTAGTGGTGATGTGGTTTTTTAGCTTTAGCCTAAAAGATCAGAGCATGTACTCGGTGTCAGAGCAACCAATGTTCATTCAGTAGCATTTATAGAAACTCTGAGGAGTGAACCTGCTGTCAGCCAATCAGATCCCATCTATACTGTCTTTAATAAAGTTGTGTGTATCTGGCTGCAGGTGAGGAACCTGTGTTACATGGTGAGTCGGCGGGAGAAGCTGAAGCTGCTGCAGAGCAAAGCTCAGGAGCAAATGTTCAACTTGCATGTGAAGCTCACGAACCAGGAGATTTCTGCAGGTGAGTTCACAGTGAGAAGCAGCACCAGCTCCGTGACTTGCTCTTTGTATCAGCTGACCTCAGAGCAGGTCATGTGACACAGAAAAATACAAAGCAAAGCTCAGACTCGGCTCAGTTCAGAGGGATCATCCCACATAGGATGTCAAAGCTTTCCAGTGAGAAATTGGTGATTTTTGACCCCTATGAAAAGTTTCTGTGTATTTTACCTGTTAATGAGCAGGTAGAAACCAACACTCGGTATGTGATAAGAAGAACGTCCTGTCAGAATCATAAATTAATTTAATGATTTGGATCCTTTTAAATCAGCCCAGATTTTAAAGTGACTAATCAGAAATGGGGTCAAAGTTCACACTGTAAAATGATCTGGTTTGAGTTTTGAATAATTATGTAAATTAATATATGTAATGCCTGTAACACAATAACTTGGGATCAGCAGGATTTATGATGGATTTATGATTCTTTCTTTTTTTTTATTATTATGGTGAAGTAAAGGATAAAACAGTTTGTGAGGACTCTTAAGCTGTCTGTGATGTGATTATGGAAAAGAGAAAAAGGGACTGAACATGTGTTTTCTCTGCAGGTCTTCCTGCTTCGTTCCCCTTGGAGAGTGTGCTGTCCCGGCCTCCTCCGAGGATCACTCTGAAGCTGAAGATGCCCAAAGCTCTGGGTGTTGGGAACGGACCGCTGTGCCCAGACAACAGCGGGAACGTGGGTGAGCACGTCGGTGAGGGGGTGGGCCAGGGGAAGCCTCAGCTGCACGGCCGCAGCATCAGAGACGAGCGCTCCACCAGCCGAACGTCTTCCACCAGCGGTGCACCGCAGCACGTTAAACCAAGCGGGAAACCTCTGACGCTGCACAGCGCACTTCACGGACAGCCTTCCAACAGCAATGGCAGACTGGAGCGAGACCGAGCACGCCTGGCCAAATCTAATGGCGTGCTGGAGAAGGGCGCTGCTCAGAGGGACGGCTCGTGCCAGACGCCCGCTGACCGCAACACTGCAAACGAGAAGAGCGTCTTTCGCAAGTCCGCCATGGAGCACTTTGGCCACTCCTTCAAACAGGCCACAATCAACCTGGTCCGGACCACCGAGGACCTGCGGGCAGACAAACTGTCCCGGAAGAGCGGTGCCAAGGAGAGGCTGTGGGCCAAACCAGCACCGGAGCACCGCTTGAAGAGTGCGCGATCGTATCAGGACAGCGACGGGTACTGCCCCGACGCTGAGCTCAGCGACTCTGAGCCAGAGGCCAAAGGTCAGTGCAGGCGGCCACTCGGGCTGCCGGACATTCCGAGGAAAGGGAAACAGGCACCGGGCTCCAGGCACGCCATGCAGAGGTGACGGCTGTGCAAACTGCGGGGCTGACGGTCCGCACGAGGACGCACGGTGAAGGCGATCGGCTCGCTAAGTCCTAACATACCGACCATGTTTCCGGCCCCAGCATCTCTTGGAGCGCACGTGCAGAAACATACACACCCAGCGCTGTCTTCCCATCATGTGACGATGTTTGTCTTCACCCATGTTGGTCCTGAGAACGGTCAGTGATTTCACAGCTAATGAGCAGGTCGCCAAGAAGAGGACAGGATTTCTGAAGGGACGCTCGGGGTGGGAGGCGCTGGGGGGGACCCTAGTGTATTGTGTGCACACGGGCATGTAAATATCACGTGACTCCCGCCCGTCAGCGCTGCACGTCTCCTTGTCTCTGCCTTCACACCGAGGTGCTGCAACTCTTTGTCTACCTTTCTGAAAACACGAATGCCTTCTGTGTGCAGAAACACTCCACACGCTTTAGCTTCCAGAAACAGTTAGAAACAATAGAAACACATTCCATGGTGCGACAGACACTGGACTGAGGTCTTCAATCATCATGATGAGCCTTTATTATATCACAAACTTTAATTGTGAAAGCGAGCTGCAGTTTTTGTTACGAGGTGCAATTCTTGCTGCTCAGCCCAAAAAAAAATAGAATAAAAAGTGGGCGTGCTCTTCTCCTTACTTCCTGTCGTGTACCTGCACTTCGTGCTCGATGATCGCGTCAGTTGAGCTCCAACTCCTCTGAACACTCAGTTTTTGTTTTGTTTTTTTTTGTATACCTTTGGCCCTCTGAAGTCACAGAGAGAGAATAGAAACCCCGCCTACAAGCTGTTTGGAACAGCTAGAGGGGCAGCTAATCAGAAGACGATAACCAGGAGCAGTGGTAAACAGCTTGTTTCAGGTGGAAGGGCTGTTGGAGCTGAGAATCACGCAAAGTTGCTGTCATGGGGTGGAGTTTAAACCTCAGCTGTGATCTGAAAATCAGGAAAACGTGTTCAGAGCTCGACTGACGCGTTCGGGTGTAGAAACAGGGTAAAAGACAACATCTGTGCTGCTTCCACATGATCTAACCGCCTCTCTTACGGCATCTCCACTTGTGTCACTACGAGCAGCCAAGAGGTTCGCTTTGAGGATTAAACCATCTTGGAGAGCGACTTCACTGCGAATGCTTCAGTGTCGATCAGGTTCAGTTACAACGTTCAAATGCAACCTCTGGTGAATGTGCGTGTGGTCTTGAGTCGACGTTCTGACCTTCAGATGTCTGCTTTTGGTTTATTGCAGTAATGATATTAGTCGGCGGTCTGAGTTGAGCTGCGTGCACACTGTCACTCAGTTTTCGTGTCCCGTTTGCTGCCCACGAACCACTAAAGCTCGAGTGTCCGCAAACATGGCCAAAACAGTGACATCATCTCCAGGACCAAAGCACCAGCAGCGTGACGCGGCTGTCGGAAGCTGGAGGCAAGCGCCATATTTGAAACGAGTCGGTTTCTTTTTTTGGGTTGAGCTGCAGAAACAGAACCCGTCACGGGTTTGTCCTATTTTTCTACAGATGCTGAGTCAGTGCTTTTATTTTATACCTTCATTTTTACCTCATTTTTATGCAGATCCTTCCTCATTTAACAGAAACCGTCTCTCGTGCCTCAGCGTGGTGTCTCCACACAGACCGCAGGCATGGTCACAGGCTGTAAACGGGCCTGTCAGCTCAGCTGCGAGCAGAAGGTTGAATCCTCGGCGGCTCCAAGCAGGTGGAGCGGCTGCAGGAAACACTACATGAAGCCCAGAGTTAAACTTTGACCTCCATCGCTCGCCATTCTGAGCCTGTGTGTGAGAGTGAAGCTGTGCGCCCACCCACGGCGCTCCAACACTAACGTATTCACAAAGATCTCTTTTCATGTTTTTTCCTCGTTTGGAAAATCATTTTTAATAAAGTCTAAATGTTAAAGTCTGATGCTTGAATTAATTGAATGTTCATCAGTTTTCAGGGAAAGTCAGCAAGCAGGTTTTCTGTTTGTGGTTTCAGGTACTGCTGCACAATACTGCAATACTTATGGTATTAATCCAAGGCCAAGTAAGTAGAAGGTCAATACTGCTGGTACTGGTATCGATACTCATGTAGGGGAGAGCAGTGTGTCGTCATCTATGAGATAAATTTAAACTTCACTCAGTTACAATAATAATAAAACACTTTTCATTCTTTTATCTTTCCAAAGCTTTCAGGACACCGGGCCTGTGAAATGTACCTGTGATGCTCTTAGCGTGTGTAGTTTAAATAAAACCGTTAACACAAAACATTCAGATGTTTTTCATACTTCAAAGTTAGTTTTATTGTCAAAAACCACGTGTACAGATCATACACAGGAATTTGAAATTGCAGTTCTCCCACACCCCTCAGTGTGACACTTAAGTCTTATATACAACACAATCTTTTATAAACAATAGTGTCAAACACAATCAGAGTGCTTGTAGGGTGGTTGGGTCAGAGGTGGAGGTGGGTATGGAGATGGTGTGTATGATAGAGCAGGGAAAGAGTTCACACCACCCAGTCACCTCTGTCCCGCAGCAGTCACACATTTGTGTTTTATTTGCACTGCCTTCATTTTAATTGTTTCCATTTTAACTCATATTTAATCAGCCAATCGCAGCAGCTCAGTGCTCTTGATGATGAGCCGCTTAACTTCAAACTGAGCATTGTTTTAGGATCTGCTGGGATTTTCCCCTGACCATGTCTGGATCCATCCTGCCTGGTTCGCGGTGGTCGTCAGCTGTGCGATGATGTCACAATGATCAGCTCTGAAGCGTCAATCTGGTGCTAGTGAGGTGTCCAGTGAGAGTAAGTGCGCATATTTGCAGAGACCCTCTCCCTAAACTAGATGGAACTGTGATCGAGATCCTTCTGAGGTTGTGGCTGTATCCCAATTCAGGGTCTGCAGCCTTAAAGGCCGCATTTTAAGGCCGATTACGTCACAGCGACGAAGGCTGCTCGAAATGCGGCCCTCAAATGCGTCCTTCATTTCCCTGAATTTTAAGGATGTGGCGGTGTACACTTCGTGGCCCAACATATCCCAGAAT
>NW_005187447.1:3545843-3549324 GCF_000239375.1 Pundamilia nyererei
GATGTTATGTGTTTGTATACTTTCTGCCCAGTTTGACCCATTTAGCAGAAGTCAGCCTGTTTAAGGCTCTGATATCTATTCTGTATGACGTAAAGCAGTTATGACATGGTATGATTTTCTCAACCAACAAAGGAATATTTAATATACTCTTCATTCTATCAGAAACAGTTTTCACAGCTCGTGCATTTTCTTTTTAGACATGTATGTAAGCACTGAGCCAAATGTAATGTAATGCCAACATATTAAAAGAACAATATTTGTCTCTTATGTATAATCCATCTGTATATACACTGTCAACGGTAATTGTCTTTGAGTGAAGATTTAAGGTGATAGGAAATATAAATAACTGTAACTTGAATCTTTGACCCAGAGTTCAAGCTCACTGCTGTAAAATCCTGTTAAAAAAAAAAAGTATATATATATATATATGTGTGTGTATATATATGTGTATATATATATCATAATAATCTGACAATAACTATAATATTGGCCATATTATATTTACATTACCAAAGTGAGATGACTTTAGTCTCATGAACAACATGAGCTAATTGTTATTTACTAACTAATCTTAAATGACTGTTCAGTACAGAAATGAAGCCCAACAATCATGTTTTACAGTCCTGTGGTCTCAGCCTCAGATACTCAACTAATCAAAGTGATGTCATGACAAAAATGATTGACCAAGAAAACATTTTTCCTCCTTCATTTCTGTCACACAATGCTGTATGAAACGTTTCTCGCGGTTAGTATCATGGTTGCTAGGCAACCTGAGCAGCGTGATGAAGGCTGAACCGTCCCATTTCACAAGCCTCTCACTTCCTCACTTCTTGTACATAGTACGTACTGCGCGTACGTCAAGCGTGCGGTCTCTTAATTGGGACACAGCCTCAGTGTTATCACTGGAATGTCCGACACCTGTACAGTCCCACAATAAACACAAGAAGACCAGAGACCAGACGAGTCGCCCCCTGCTGGAAACGGGAGAGAATGTCCATCTTTTATGTACAGGCGTTTGATCAGCTGATCAAACGTCGTGACGTCTCTCCACATGTTTTACCTTCACGTGCATTATGGAGGTGAGCCGCGTGTGCGCGCGGGGCTGCAGCAGCCTCGAGGTCCTGCGGTCTCTTTAAGAGCGGAGCCGCGCTCTCGCAGCGGCGACCGGAAGCGCGCGGTCACGGCTCACCGGTAACTAACAGACAGAGATCTGCTGCGGAGGATCCCAGCTTTCTCCGCGTGTCCGTCACACATGCTTAATGTGCCGCTCCGGTCATGACTCGTGCACGCGCTCTCAGACCGGCGGCTCGTGGCCTTTGTCAGCGGGCTCTGCTCGCGTAAGCGGATCTGAGACACAGAGGGACGATCAGGTGAGGAGGGCTGACTGCAGCACACACACATAAACACACAGGCACGCGCAAGTTTACTGCTGTGAAACAGCGCAGTGCACGCACCTGCTCACTTTCACTTTATTAAACATTAATAACACAATGTAATCAGTGAACCTGTGTGTGTGTGTGTGTGTGTGTGTGTGTGTGTGTGTGTGTGTGTGTGTGTGTCAGCAGCAGTGATGTCCGGGCTGAGTGAGCCCAGCCTGATGGAGCTGCCCATGGAGAGTTGGATGTCTCACCTGCCATGTGCGCTGTGGGACGTCCCGCTGTTCCACCTGGCCATCCCAGGTAGGCCTGGTGTTGGGGGCAGATGGTGCTGATGGTGTGATGGGACCTGAATCAGTTTGTTCTGTCTTATTGTCTCTGGTTTATTGATGATTCTCTGACTGTGAGGACGTGATGAACGCATTGTGTCCACATTTCACACACACACACAGTTCACCTGCTGCTCTCACAGTCAGAGATTCACCTGTTCATTCATTTATCAGCCTCTTCATGTTTTCTGCCTGATTGAACTGTTTCCTATTGAACTACAATTTTATTATGTGTCTCTTATCTTATCTCAGGAAAGTGGTAATTAAAATAACCAATGACAGAAATCTGAGATCAAACAGCAGACTCAGTAAGAAAGGAAAGATTGGAGCGATAAAGGAAATGTGCTGCAAGGAGACCAAGAAAAGCCAAATGCAGATTTGTGTGTTTCCATTTCTGTTTGTTATGCAGCATGTCTTATTGTCGTCTTAGTGAGTGGCTTTATTTCTTGACCCACAAGTACAAACATTTTCTTCACTGTAGAACAGAAAAAACTGTTTTGAATCAGTGAGTGATTGTGGATACAGTTTACGAAAAAAAAAGAAAAGAAAAGGGAAACACAAAAACAGGTTACATTGAATACAAAACAGAACGTTTTATGTTAGCACATAGGTAAAGAAAAAAGAAAACAAACAAACAAACAAACATAAACAGAAAAAGACAACCCAGGAGGGGCGATTGATACTAACAAACCCTTTTCTTACAAACCACGCAGAAGTTAGCTGCAACACCACTGAGCTTCACATTCCCATTAACACGGACACACATTGGACCTCTATGGAATAAGCAAATCAGTTAGTCAGCAGGAACATCCTTAAATTGAAGGTTAGAGAGGTTTGTCAGAAAAAGACCCCAGATTTAATCAAATGTACCCTTTTGGTTCTGGATGGAGCAGTGGATCTTTTCAAGACTAAGACACGACATGAGATCAGTTTCCTCTTTGTCTTGGTCCATTTTAAAGAGGAGGCAGTGCCGTTTCTCCATCATAGTCACACGTGGCTTCGTGTCGGAGTGACGGAGCTGTAGCTGCATGTGTGGACGGCATTCCGAGCTGCTTGAAGACACTGGTTTCTGGAAGTGTTCCTGAGCCGTGCACAGATTTATCACAGAGCAGTGTTTCTGCTGAAGGTTACAGTCATCAGCCTGCGCACAGAGATTCCCCCAGATCCTCCGAGTGTGCTGATGATGTCATGTTGTGTAGATGATGAGATGTTCACAGCGAGGACTTCGATTCTGAAACAGGTTGTGAACCTCTGAGAAGCTCCGCATCTCTGAGATGATCTTTTTCTACCTGATCACGTGACCGACCTGCTGCCAGCTCACTTTTGATCTTCTCTTTAGCACCGCTGACTTTCACACGCTTTTGTTGCTCCATCCCAACTTATAGGGCACGTCGCCTCCGCCAAATTCCACATGAGCTCGGATTTGTCACGAGCAGTAAAATGAAAATTCATTCTCTCAGTTACATTTTCCTGGTTTTATTGAACATTTGAAATATCTGTCAGAGAAACAGGAACAGCGGCTTTAACAAGGATCATACATGTGCTGACTCGGTCGTTTCAGCTGCTAAAAATGGTTGATTAATAAACGAAGACATTGATGAAGCACCTTTTTACACACACGTGCCAAAAACAGTATTTATTGTGTGACTTTAAAGGTTTTGGGCTCAGTTTGGGGGTTGGAGAAGCTCCAGATCCACAGCTTCATACACTCAACAAAAATATAAACGCAACACCTTTGTTACTGCTCCCATTCCCCATGGGATGGACGTAGAGACC
>NW_005187447.1:3550621-3555680 GCF_000239375.1 Pundamilia nyererei
AGGGCCAAGTGGAACATTCAGGATTATCTTTGTCCCTTTCAGGCAGCCATAATGCAATAACCTACTGCCTGGATACGGACGACAGGTCTCCCATCGACCTCATGCAGCCTGACATGCTGCAGAAGCTCGACAAATTCATGAAGCCCCTCATTCGTCCATTTGTGTACAAGTGGGCAAAAACCCAGGTAATACTTTTACAGCACTGTTCTGAAACAGCTGTCGCCTCGGGCGGATTACACTGTACAGTATCAGAGAGAAACCCAGCCATCCCACGATCCTCTACCAGCAGCTCACGGTGACAGTGGGGAGGAGGAGCACAATGTGATAACAGGCTGTAACTGTACCTGTGTTAGTCCTTCTTGTGTATAAAGCCGGACCTGCTGTGATGAGTTGTGTGTCCTCCATGTTTCAGGAGTGTTGTATAAAGCATCAGCTGGA
Source organism: Pundamilia nyererei (assembly GCF_000239375.1). Lineage (NCBI taxonomy): Eukaryota > Metazoa > Chordata > Actinopteri > Cichliformes > Cichlidae > Pundamilia > Pundamilia nyererei. Next base: position 3,551,060 of record NW_005187447.1, read on the forward strand.
CTGTGGGGTGAGGTACTGCGACCTGAGGATTGCACACAGGCCCAACGACAGCTCCACACACCTGTACTTCTACCATGGCGTCTACACCACGCTCACTGTGGAGGTGACTCACAGCCCGGTCACACATATGCAAACAGATGCTAAATCCATGACAGGTTTAGATTTGGAATTCTGTGGGCTTCATGGTTATCCAGTCTGGCTTTTTGCTTTCTTCTTCACGGCTTACAGAGAAAGTTATGTTTCAATAGAGAGCAACAGAATATCAACCAAAAATCCAGAAACTCAGTTTGAAATAAGTATTTGATCCCCTACAGACGCCCACAGAATGGCTGTGTGGCCCAAGTAGCACAATCACCCAGTCAGATACTCCTGATCTCAGCTCGGTGTGCGAATAAAGCACCGCTGTCCACAGACTGCAAGACCAAAGAGCTGTCACCGGATGTCAGGGGCAGGACTGCAGACCTGCACCAGGGTGACGGAGCGACAGGAGAGAAGGTGAAGCTGTCAGTGCGATTATTCAGAAATCTAAAGTGAGGATGATCCTGAGAAAGGTGGTGGGAGGAGCTTGTTAACGACAGTCACAGATGACACCGCAAGTAGCATGAAGTTTGCAGTGAACATGTGAATCACAAGCTTGGCAGAAAGTGCTGAGTCGCGTTTTCCTTTAATACGCGTTCATTCCTTTCAGGTTTGTTCTGCGTCTTTGGTTGATATTCTGTGATATTCTGTGATAACTTCCATAAGAGACAGACCGTCTTTGGAAGTGAGCACACACACACACACAGAGTAAGAGTATCCCTATGTTAATCTGAGTATTCAGGGATTACTGCACACACACTGAGCTCATTTTTAGAAACTTTGACTATATTTGACATGAGCAATCCCACACGTGTGTTTTAAAGCAGGAACAGAAAACAGCAGGACTACATCATTAGGAAAAAATGGCAGCAATAACACGTCAAATCAGCTGTGCACGTGGGCGGGATGAAGTTCATTTTGGTGTGTGAGGGTTGAGCTCGCCTGTGTCTCTGACAGACAGTGCTGACGGAGATCCGAGAGTGGCTGGACGCCCATCCCAAAGAGGTGGTCGTCCTCTCCTTCAGCCACTTCCTCGGCCTGAGCCAGGAGCTCCACGCGGTGCTGCTCACCACCATACGTACCGTGTTTGCCTCCAAACTCTGTCCCAAAAAGGTACGGATGCACTTCCTGTTTCCTGAAACATCTCATAGGTTTCTAACTGTAAGGGTGAAGTCGGCACAGAATCCCAAAGTATCCTGTTTTACAGATTTACAGCAGAGGTGCTGCCCTCCATGCTGACAGGGCGCTCCTGTTAAATAGCTCACACTGGATGAACCCATTTCACGGCAGTCGCACACGCATCAGTCAGCCAGTGTCAGTATCAAACACCTGGACGTGACCACAGAGAGGATGCATCCATCCACTTATGCCTCCTCCAGTTTAGCTCCGCCCACAAAATGTGCAAACATTAAAACCGACCGTACACAAACTTCATATATCAAAAAAGTGGACTTCCATTAAGTGTACTTCTTTGACCTTTAACTCATATTAAAGAGCCTGGTGGGGTTTATTTAAACTTTTAGGGAGGATTATGGGAGCCGTGGTGATTGCATTACCTGGATTATTAAGGTGTTCACGGCTCTGATGTGTTGCTTTCAGGCTGAGGTCACTCTTCGTAAGCTCTGGGCTTCGGGCTACCAGGTGATCGCGTCCTACGAGCACAGCACGGAGCGCCGGCACACTGAGCTGTGGCCGGACATCCCGTACTGGTGGGCCAACAAATGCAAAGCCGAGGCTCTGATTGATGAGTTTGAACGCATGAAGCAACAAAACAGGAGACCAGGTGACCTGCTGACAAGTCATGATGTCAGACAGGTGAGGATTAAACACATTCACCATCTGGATCTCACCGTGTGTGTGTGTGTGTTTCAGGAGGTTTCTTTGTGACGGGGATTAATCTGACGGAGGACCTGAAGTACATCTGCACCCACCCAACTGAGTCCCTGAAGGACCTGGTGATGTCCACGTACCCGACGCTGCTCGGCTGGGTCAAAGAGCAGACGCCCGGCGAGGAGGACGGCTCGCTGAACATCATCGCCGGCGACTTCGTCTCGGAGAGCCGCTTCGTGCCCACCGTCGTGGCGCTGAACCAGAAGCTTCTGAAGCGGTCCTCGTGACTGTAACAAGCGTGGCCTGAGGAGAACGTGAACCACAGCATGAGAAGCACACAGGCCTTTTTGTTAGCGGTGACACAATAATACTTGAATATTTGTTCAGACATGGACGTTTCAGCCTTTAAGCTGCTTGAAAACAGACGTTCTGGTATTTGGACCTGCACTGTTTGTTTACACTCACCTCATTATTTATGCAATGTTGGAGGCAGCGCCGTGGCCGGACTCACGTTACGCTGACCGGAGCAATAATTCTACAAATAATCCAGTGCGTAGGCTTTTTAGAGCGGGATCGTGCTGCGTGAGATCGATCCGAACCCCTCACAGTCAGCTGCAACATGACCCTACCGTACAAGCGAGCCTTCACCTGCTCTCCCCTGTCCCACCTGCTGATATGAGCCTGAAATTTACCCAGGATGCACCTAAACTGTGACAGATCGTCACACTGTTGCTCACAGCTGCTCAGAGATGAGGAACAGAGTTCAGAGATGCAGCTTAAATGTGTTTTCAGCCCTGACGGGTTCATGTGCACTTATGAAAGTAATCATGAGTGTAAAATATTCCCGGTATGAAGGTAAAGATATGTGTGGCATCAGTAAATAATTTGAAAGAATCAGCTTATTGTGAGGGGTCAGATGGGAGCTGCTGCTTGATTTTATTTTGAAATGACCCACAAATAAGCACAACGAATTCAGCGAGCACACGTGACTGTACTCTTTTATAATATTGTGTGTGCAATATTATTTCGTATTTAACCACAGAGAATGTAGAAGAGATTTGAAACTTATGCAAACTGCATGGAAAACATATTTGCATGAACACAGCCCCGACTGTTCTACTAAAGCCTGATTTAGCCAGTAGATTGAGGCTTTCCTCCCAATGATGCTGTGCCGCTGTGCCTGTGGACATGAGCTTTTCCAATAAACACAAGCATTTGTAAGAAAATCCTCTTTTTGTTCCCTGACTCATCAGCGCAGTGTGAGAGGTTTTTCCCATTCCGGCTGAACTCAGCCGGAGTGATCTGCCCTCTGCAGGGTTTCGCCAGCAGGGCGCAGTGTGACTGCTCTGTCTTTTCCTGACCACTTTCTGTGTCATGAGGTGAAGGAAAGGAGCACGGAGCTCAGAAAATCTGATATGTTTGTTACATCATTCATTTTTTCTTCCCCCTGCTGATCCCGTCCATCTCCTCCAGATCTCCTTTATTCAGGTTTCCTGTGACTGAAGTTCATCATCATCCTAAAGGCTGAAAAACAGAGCTAATGCAAACTGAGTTACAGACGCACGACATAGAAGGAATGACACAAGTGACAGCTGTCATTGTAATCAGCTTGTGAATGGACGTGTGGCTTTAAAAGTACAATGATAGACGGAACCTTCAAAACCTTTAAAACTCTGAACTTTTCTTTTTGATAGAGCTTATACAGCAGGACAATTAATCAAAAACACATCAACAAGTCCATCTCTGATTCGCTGAAAGACTCTGAAAGACTAAATGAATGTTTTGGAGTCAAAGTCTGGACTTAAATCAGACTGAGCTGCTTCATTGTGACCTTAAACAGGCGTTCATGCTGGCAAATTCTCTAATGTGTCTGAATTAAAGCATTTCTGCAAAGAAGAGTGGGCTAAAGTTCCTCCACAGTGACATGAAAGACTCACTGAAGGCATCACAAATACTTGGTGGTGGAACAGCCAGTTATCAGGTTTAGGGGCCGTTACTTTTGCACACAGGGCAGGTAGGTTTACATAACTTTCATCACTATCTTTGTCCAATATTCAAATTTGATGATCTGAAAAATGTAAATATGCAAAAACAGAACAAACTCATTCTTAGCAGTGGGAGGCAGATATCGGTATAATGCAGCCACAACTAGATCTCTGTTATTCTTTTTGATTGTCTCTGCTTGTGCTCAGCATAACAGATGTTAAAGCTGAGTGCATTAATCTAATGCACTCATGATTTTTTTTAATATATATAATAGCTGGTAGAAAACACTCTAATCTTCTACTGCTACTAGTATCTATTACTACTGTATTTTTTCACTTAAAGAGTAAAAAATTGACTTAGTACTTCAACTACTTTGTCCTCTGAAGGTCATGATGCTACCTGGAAAATGAAAGCTGTGGAAGCTGGTGAAAGCATACACTGTCAAACAAACACCCGTCCCACAGGTTTTTTCTGCCACTCCCTTATGATAAAACTTGGCTCCAACATGTTTTGAGTTTACACACGAGCTTACACATGAGCTTAAACATGAGCCCACAGATATATCTCCTGTCTCTGGTTCTTTGAGAGTTCAAATACTTTTTTCTCATGAGGTGGCCAATGAGTATTCTTACACTATTTTTCACAAAATCCCACAGCCCACCTTTAGGCCTTCATGTGCCTGAGGGGGTGGAGGCGGTACATAAACATCACAGCCACAGTTGGTTTC
>NW_005187447.1:3556149-3586095 GCF_000239375.1 Pundamilia nyererei
AAGCTGTATTTCCACATTACTTTGCGATGTTGTGTTCCTCGTGTCTCACACAAAGAGCAGAAGGCACCCAGATTTGAATTAAACATGTGAAACTAGATCTTCAGTATAGTGTGAACAGGATGGTGCACAGACATCCCAAAGTCACCTGTTCACCAGTGGAGTCATAAAAGAGATCAACTGTTTCATACACTGCACTCTGAAACACGATATCTGAGCCTTCTTTTTGCAAAGATGTGCTTGGGTTGAACGCTTTCACATGCAGACAAAGCTTTGAATTACATAACAGAAGGTTCTAATTTACAAAAATGTTCATCCACAGTGGAAGAAGACATGTATGACGAACTGTGGGGCAACAATATAGAGACTGCTCAGGAGACACTTCAGAATCCATTTCTACAGCACGATTTCTTTGCATCTTCACTTAAAATTTAGAGCAGTGAATTTAGAGCTGACTGCTCATTCACAGGGGGTCGTCTCAGTGTTTCTGTATCAGTGTAGGGTCTTTGTAATACAAAGCACCTCAAGGTGACTGCTGTTACAGAAATAATAAATGCTGTGTGTGTCTATGAAACATTAGCACACTGTGTACCTCGCATCTCTGCTTTACTGCTACTGACGTGCAGCTTCCTGTGATGGTGTCATCATTCAGTCAGTATAACCGCCTTTTACCACGTTGCTCTGCCATAGCTGTGGTTTAATTCTGCTAAACCACAATGTCTATGCTGAGTGCAGAACTGTGGAAATAACACAACACATTTGTCCTTGAATTCCTCTTTATTGTAGTTGAGGTGCTAAAATGACCACAACGTTATTTTAGGGACATAAATTGGAGCACAGTGTCATTGACCCACAGTGACAGCTTTTCATGTCTGCAGGCGTGTCCTGCACAGCTTTTCCACCAGGCTGTGCTGTGGAATAAACATGGGTTTTCCCACAGTTAAAAAGGTTTGCCTCACTTTTGATTTCCACTGTGGCTGTGAACTGTTTAATCATTTATTTTAAAGTGAAATTAAACATTAGTTTAGCACATTTTATATTTATGAATGGCTTTGAATTAATTTAACACAGCTTTTACAATGATAAGAGATGCAGGTCTACTTTTTCAGTGCGTACTCTCTATACCCAGCGCCAATGATTTCACCAACCCCACAACAGCAGGCTGAGTCGTGCTGGGATGTTAAAAGTTAATGCTTTACACTGAAAACCCATCTTACACACACATGCTACTAAATGAGAAACTTTAAGTTAAATGTTAACAGTCTGCAAGTCTTTGAAAAATCATCTGCAAATGATCCAAAACTACAGCAGCATAACTGAAGCCCCAGCATGAGCTGCACAAACTGGAATAAAAAGCCTGAAGGTGGCGATTTAAATTGTTTCACTCTGACACTGCTCCTCACACTCTGCAGCTTCACTCTTCCTTTTGTTCTTCCCACTACACCACAGGTGTTGAACTCCAGTTCTCGAGGGCCAGTGTCGTGAAACTTTTACAGGTGTCCTTGCTGCAATACACCTGAATAGAATTTGTAGGTCATTAGTTTAAAAAAAAAAACTCCTAAAACCACTTTTATTGCACCATGTTCATTCACTCTTGAGCTGCTGTAACATGAGTCAAATAGCTGAATTGCCACCCCTGAGAGGTGACCCCTGCACTACACCCAGTTTCCTGGTGTAAATATCAGCCACCTCCACTTTACCGGTAACTGTGATTAAAAAATGTCATATCGACCATTTTTGTGCACACAGGCTAAATAATCATTTTAACAGTAGATGTTGTCATAAATAATTTTGTCATGTCTCAGAAATGCTGTCTGTATCCTGACACAAATTTGAGCGGTCGTTGTCATTCCAACGCATCTAACTACAACAAAGGTGGCCTTGGAGGCGGGAATATACCTACTGTGCCTTGTTTTATGCAGCTGTTTCCTCGTTGATGAGTTTAAAAGAGGAGATGCTGTCATGACTCATCGAGTGATGCCACTGACCAGCCAATCGGTGACATGCAGACTGACAACCACATGTTAGTACCTGCTCAGAACTCATTCTTGCTTGGAATCCGGCCCTGGAGCTAGGATACTAAAAAAGTACCAGGTACCAGGAACTATGACCTAATGGAAAACCGTGAAAACCGTGCTGAGTCGATCCGAGTAGGTACGAATGGAAAAGTGAGCGCCTCATGTCACTCATCACTCTTTAAACTTCAGTTTGATTTCCTGAGTGAATTCTCTGATGTGCCAAGTTACTTCATTCAGTGTTATTGACCCCAGAGAGTGGATTTTACTCAGGTCTGTCTGACATCAGAATCAGAACACTTTAATAATCCCTAAGGAAATTATATGGGTTACAATTGCTCCAAGACAGTAACAGTAACAGACTAAACTAATGAAATAATACAATATATTACAAAGTTTACAAATTGAAGAAATAGCACTAATATATACAAATCGCCAGTGTTGGGGAGTAACGGAATACATGTACCGCCGTTATGTATCTAGAATACAAAATATGAGTAACTGTATTCCGTTACAGTTACAGTTTATTAGGGTGGTATTTAGAATACAGTTACTTTGTTGAAATAAAGGGATTACACGGTGGTCTTTTCCTGTTTCATATGTTAGGCTATGGTCTCTCTATTTTTGGTAATTCCACACCATTGGAAACCCAAACAAAACACGCATTAAGAGGCTCAAATGCCTGTGTCTCAATTTCATGTCTCATAATGACTTGAAGAGATATTTTTTTAAAATGATTTAATATGAAAGCAATAGCAGAGTGTTACAGGCATAGCCCTAAATAATGTAGCTTCATGGGCAGTGTAGTCCGTGCTGCAGGGAGAATGGACTGCCATACCTGTTATGTGTCTGTGAGTGAGGGAGGGAGAAAAAGGAGAGTGGAAAAGTACGACTTGTCACTGAGCAGAAACGTGAGCCGGAAGCATGTAAATATAATAATAACCACTGCAGCCAAAAAGAGTGCCTGACAAGCCCATAGTAAGCTATTAAGACTCAACTGTACACTGTGTTCCTGTTTTCCTCCGAAACAATAAGTTCCGCTGGAGCAGCCTTTCAACACCTCCCTCTGTCTCTGGCTAGCAAAGTTTACCCAGACAACAAAGTAAAGCTAGTTTTCGGCTATGAGCCCGTATTAGCCAGAGGTCCCTTTACTATGGTTCGGAGCCGCGGACCTCTTTTATGCATGGAAAAGTTTTCTATACTAGATCGCTGCAAAAAGTGCAGCCTTGCCTAATGTCCACCCTATTACTCATTTTAGTTGTAAAAAGCATGATAATATATTAAGTAATCCAAGGTATTCAGAATACGTTACTCTCATTGAGTAACGTAACGGAATACGTTGCAAAATACATTTTGGGGCATGTATTCTGTATAATCTGCAATCCAAAAGTAACCTTCCCAACACTGCAAATCGCTCAATTATAAACATTAAGACTACTGACAAAGAATATAACAGTGGTGAGAATATTACAGAGGTGGAATATATGTGGTTGACATTTAACTCTAGCCTGTGAACTTTGTCATTTGCTATTTTACTGTAGAGCGTGTGCAAAAGGGTGTAACTATTGCAGTGTTTACAATGTATTAGACGGAGTGTCTCGGGCTTTTGTGTTTGTGGATGTGACTTTCTTTTGTTATTTAGTTGGGAGCGTCTGTTCCCGGGATCCGTGGGTTAATCCATCCTGTGCTCCCAGTCTGTTCCTTCCTGTTTGTCTTTCGTCTCTGTGTTAAACTAAGCTCTCCTGTTTGAGTCTGTCATCTGTTACTTCCTGTTTTACTTTGGTGGTCTTTTGTTTCTTGTCCTTGTGTCTGGTTTAACTTTCCTTGTCTCGTTATCCCTGATTTGTTCCCACCTGTTTCCACTTGTTTCCTCGCCCCTTATCATCTGCTGTGTGTTTATTATCCGAGCCTCCCCTTGTCCTCTGTCTGCTCCGTGGTTCCAGGTCTTCCTACCCTGCACATAGTCTGACAGGTTCACAGCCACTGCTGCTTCGCTTCAGATCGCCTGTCTGATGGGAGCTCCTCTACATCCCATTTTTCACATCTCTGTGACTACGTTATTTTTTTTTAAATTTTGGATAGCACAGTCATCAGTCCTTCGACCTGGATCATCAAAAAGGAGAGTACAGTTGGAAAACACCAATCTCCATGTTCACCAGTTCATAAAAGAGGCCTGACCCTGGATAACGTTAATAAACACAACCTAAGCTGTAATGTCTAAAGCTAATGACCGTGAAAAATCTCTACGTTTTTTTACTGGCAAGATCAGCAGCATCAGGTCAGAGTTCAAGTGTCCCAGCCAGCTGTGCTCCCAAAGCTTGAACTGATCAGAAGTCGGTTTTGAACTGATTTCCACGACAGGTACACATCTTCCCTTTCCGACGAACACCATTAAAGCATTCATACATTTATTCATGCATTTAAAGAGATATGTCAGGATTGATTTAGGAACAGCACAAACAGTTCATGTGCATTTCATTTGTAATTTAATGGGGGTATGTGTACCCTGGCAATGGCTAGGTTATTGTCTTTTATTTATTTTTTATTTTTATTTTTAGTGTTTATAATTTCTTGTTGTTCTGCTGTTACCTTCAGCGGATTTTTTTTTTTAAAGCTTGGAAAATAAACAGTAAACGTTTTCATTTGGTTTTATTTTGAAAGGTGTGACCGGAAGGGGTGAGGGTCTGTTTTTTTAGTCCAGAGCCGCGGAGCCACCTGTCAGTGAGCTACACGCACAGAGCCAAGCTTTATCGAATCTGTGAGCATGGGGCCAACAGGTGAGTGACGGCGGGGAGTCTGTCGCCTGACCGCGGCGTTTTCAGTTGAAATGAGCGGCTGTCTGCGCGTGCCTCCTCCTGGGTCCTCTCTGAGCTCCAGCTGCGGACTCTGTGGCAGCTAGCAGCAGCTTAGCTAGCCGCTAGCAGCTGAGCTCGGTAATAAAAGCTCAACTGGAGAAGAAAAGGTGTCCATATTTGTTCGAGAGCAGAATAAAGGAGCCGGTAGGCCAGTGTGTGCAGGTGTTCTGCACGTTTCTGTAGCATGTGAGCTAACCGGGCTGCTTATTCATGGAGCTAGCTATGAACTACCTGCCTGTGGGGCAGCATGTTCTTTAACGGGGAAGCGCGATTTTACTCGCAGACACACAACACGGGTTAGCTTCCACAGATCAGAGACAAACTCCGCCGAACTTCATTCAAAAATCCGCCAATTTAACGTTAGCGCTGTTCTCTACCACACGTGTAACTTCCTAAAACAAAAGTAAACACCCCTTCTAAACCTTCATCGCCTAATAATGATTCCGGCAAAGCGCTGAATGCCAAACATGACGTATTCCATCATGGGAGGTGTTAAAGCTGATCGCCTTTTATACGTTTTTATTAGGTATTAATTAAATGGTGTGAGAAGCAGACCTGTTGTTATCCCTTTATGTTCTGCTCTCTGACACGCAGCAGACGATGTCTCTCTGCAACTGCAGCGTGAAAAAAGTGAGCCTTTAATCGTTTTTAGCCAGATTTAGTTGGATGATCATTTATATTTCATGGAAACGCTAGGATATTATGTAAATATATAAGGCTATGATTATTGTTATTATTTCAGTATAACTGGCCTTTTATATCAATTTAGAATGGCCCATTCTTCAGTTGGGAGTTTACAAAGGGGAAAACAAATAAATCCACACAACCAACACCATCAGTAATAATAATCTATAATAATGTTGCTTGGCTCTGTTAACAGATACGTGGCACAGATCTGTAGAGTACAGACTGCTTTGTCCTCTTATAGCTTTGATGTTTTCTCACTTTCTGTGCTTTAATCAACATCCGGATCATTGGCATTACTCTTCAGCATCTGGTTTAATGAAGTTTAGCTCTGAAGCAAGCTGGACTTTTTCAGACAATAAGACGGCCATGAAATTAATAGATCCTAATCAATATTCTAAATTTCTATATTGGATTAGATTTACAGCAGTATGGATGCCTCGTCTCCTCCAGCGGCTCCTCCTGTCTCTAAAAGCTGGAGCACTCATCACTGAACGACTTTGTGCGGGAGGAAAAGGGTGCTGTCGGTCCTGCTGTCTGTGACGTCGGCTCACGCTGTAACAGGATAACAGTGATTTGAGTCTGAATTCAGCAGCAGCCCGCCTGGCAGACGCTTTAAACCTTGTGTCGTCATTGATGTTGTTCTAATCTTCATATAAAAAACGGCATCTTAGTTTTTCACCTGAGGGATTGAAAGTGGTGTCGAGGTAGACGGGTAGACAAACCTGTTATAAGCCTGCTGCTCAGCTCCCAGCATGCCGTTCAGCGCTAAAGACACGTACCTTCCTCTTCTCCATCCTCTTCCTCTGCTGTGATGTCCTCACCTGTCTCCTCCTCAGGTGAGGTGGTGTTTGGCAGCCCGGTGCCGGTCTGCCCTGAGAACCGGTTGCGATGGGATCTGAACCCCGAGCAGATCCAGCAGCTCTCCGAGGAGCTCATTGCCAACACCAAGAAGGTGTACGACTGCATCGGAGCCCTTGACCTTGACAACGTCACCTTTGAGAACACGCTGAAGGCGCTCGCCAACGTGGAGGTCGAGTACACCGGTGAGCGCTTCCCTGACCCTGAAGACTGACTTTTTCATAATAATAATAATAAATAATATTGGTAACAGCTTTACTTTATAACACTGTTCAAAGACACAATTACAACCTGCTTCAGAGTTTGGATATTTAAAAAAAACACCACATTAAAGACACACAGACAGACACACACACATAGTTAGGTCCATAGGTTTCAGTGTCCATGTTGCAAGTACATCAGATTTTAAATCAGATTGTCAGGATGTAACTGAAGTGCCGACTCTCAGCTTTCACGTTTAAAGTCGACGTGATTTAAGAAATAAGTGCTTCAAGTTTTTAAAACGTGTTCAGCCCCATCTTCTGTCAGTAAAGGAGATTACATCACTGGGTTGGTTGGTTGCGACTAATTGAGTTTCATTAGTTTATGTTAGCTCATGAGTGAGCCTCTGAAAATAAATGAGAAAAAAGTAAAGATAATTCCTGAATAGCTGGTGCAGATTGTCATCTTTTGTTCTTTGATGTAGCGTTGCACTGAGGCAGAATTACAGGAACAGCGTCCCCGTGCAAAAACGTATTGAGTGATGACGTTTGGATTCTTTTTGGTCTGAAATGTTTTTGGACTCTTAAAACCTGCAGCAAGAAATGATGATCTGTAGATTTGTTATATCAAGTACTCACGCGGTACTGCCTTTTCTCAGTATTATAACCACAGAAGGAGCAGAGCTCTGTGATGATGCGTGCTTATAACTGTAATCTGTAACTGTAATTTTTTTTTAAGCATTTTGTGAACACAGATTCTAGTTTTAGTTTTATGAAGTATAATAACTGTGAGGACGTAGTTACTACGTTCTGCTGGAATTTGAGCTTGATGAAGATGGGCTGTGTTTAATGTACGCTTTCTTTTCCAGATCTAACTTTGTTACACGACATTATAACATAAAACCAAAGAAAAAAAACAGTTTTGAAATAAATACAAGTAACATGGTCAGAGATCGGGGGATTTAGGCAAGTCTGCGGAGGTTTTCCATGCTCCGTGGGTACAGTTGTCCTTCCAGATGTTTCGGTGGTGAGATGGTGACCCTGAATGTAAAGGGGTCGAGCGTGCGGCGTGGACCTCGTGGGCTGTTGGGTCTTTGTGAGCGCTCGCTGCAGTGAAGCTCTGTGTCAGCACAGTGGGGCTGTGATGGTAAAGACTCATCAGCAGTTTGCAGAGAAAGCAGCTGAACCAGCTGCTGCAACAATGGAGACTGAGGCTTTGTTCACAGGCAGCTGAAACCCAAAAACACCTCCAGCTCTGCAGGAGGAAGCGCACAAACAGCCATGCACGCCACTGAGGCTGAACACGGGCATCCATTGCGGCCTCCGCGTTTCTGATATCTGAGTAGACGCTCGAACCGCTAACAGGATAAAACAAACTGCACCAAAGCCAAAGAGTAAAAGCGTGAGCTAGAAATGAGCTGAATAAGAGGTCCTTTAGGAATAAAAGAATAATTAAAGGTGGAATAAGAAGTAAAATCTCACTTTTACTTCAAATATTTGATCGTTTGGAGTTTGTCTTTGTTCTGCATGAACTCTGAAACAAAACCTCAGACATCACTGTGGTTCAGTGGAAATGTCCAACATACTAATGTATAAATGACTGTGGTAAGTGCTCCTCGCTGTTAACTGCAGCCTGACAGCAGCTGAAGACCAACCTCCATGTTTGATTCACACATTTGAATCCAGGAAAGCATCTTTTTGTTTTTTTATTTCAAGCATTGTTTTTCCTATCAATACTCATAAATCTGTCAAAAGTCTGCCTCATACATGGCCCTGCCCTTCCTCTGTCTCTTTGTTTGGCCCTGCCTTCTGCACCCCAGTTCAGAGGAACACATTGGACTTCCCGCAGCATGTGTCTCCCTGTAAGGAGGTGCGAGCAGCGAGCACAGATGCCGACAAACGCCTTTCCGAGTTTGACGTGGAGATGAGCATGAGGGAAGACGTCTACCAGAGGATCGTTGCTCTGGAGGTGAGATGATGTCACTTTGCAATCAGTTTTCCAGGAGTCAGCCAATCAGGAGGAAGACAGCTTTTAGGGAGAGATTAGGGGAGGGGTATGAAGAGGGAGGTTAAGGTAAAGGAGGATTATATTGCAGAGGTGCTGCAATGGTTTTATTCTGTTACTGAAAAAGAATAAAGCCCATTTTTACACCCTGGAGCTCTGCTGCTCTTTGAACGTCCTGTTGTGTTTGTGTCTGCAGAAGAAGATTGACCCTGAAAGCCTCACCGTGGAGTCCAAGCGGTACATGGAGCGACTGATCAAACTGGGGAAGAGGAATGGCCTCCACCTGCCCAAAGACACACAGGAGGTAGCTCCTTCCTTTTTTCTAACCTTTATTTAAAAGCTCTTGTGTACAATACCTCCTGCTGTGACCTTCAGATTACCGCAGGCCTCAAATCCTTAAGTCTTACCAAATTAGGGTCCTCGACCCCAAAAGTAGAGCTGAGAGAGAAAAACATCTCCTTACTTACTGCTGAGATGGTCAGGTGACTAATGCACCTGTTGTCCTGTGATTAATCAACCTATCAGGCTGCAGCAGGAAGTCTTTTTTTTTTTTTCCTTAATTGGTTGCGTGCGTTAAACATGTGACCAACCATCAGTAAAGCCGCCGCACCTGAGGGGGAAGTGTTACAGGCCAGCTTTCACCCGCACGCTGCTTCATGTGTAACATGGGTGTGTCTCTGCCACTGTAGAGGTATCCTCGGGTGTCACCCTAACCCAGTAACGAGCAGTGTAATCAGTCTCCTGCATGCAGTTCTGCAGCTGGTGGTCCCGGTTCCTGAGTGTGCTGAGCCAGGAAGAGAGCTTCAGGATACTTGATTGGTCCATGGACAGGCTAATGCCGGTGCCTTCGCTCATGATTTAAATGCTGAACTGTATGATGACGCACCCATTCAGAGCTGAAATGTGTTTTTAAGTTTAATGTAAGGTCTGACCTGACTTCTCTCTCTGCTGTCACAGGAGATCAAAACCATCAAGAAGAAGCTGAGCAACCTGTGCATCGACTTCAACAAGAACCTAAACGAAGACACCACCAGCCTGTCCTTCACCAGAGATGAGCTGGGTGAGTGGAGCTCCTTCAACATTTTAAAAGCCCTAAAAGCTGCTGTTTGTAGATCGCTGTACAGTCAAAGTGCCACTGAGGCCTGCTGGGTAATTTGCCATCCACCTGACCAATCAGAAAACACTTTGGTTAACCACAGCTCGGTTTTTACTGCAGCAGCGCGGTGGCGGATGATCCTGGTCTCTAAATGTAGGTAGGAAGGAGACCTCTCACCTGCTCTCACTCACGCCTGCCCCAAAAGCTGATATGAGCTATCAAAGTTTACCCAGAATGCACCAGCGCCGGTGGTGTGATGCTCACGCTGCTCAGAGGAAAAGTAGATGTAGCCTCAATGATCCGGGAGTGGGTGGTGCATTGTTTATTGTCGATGATAGAGAAGCACATTTAATTCATAACATTTAAACAGTCAAACTGTTTCAGGCGGCCTCCCCGAAGACTTCCTGAGCTCTCTGGAGAAGGACGGCGACAAGCTGAAGGTCACGCTGAAGTATCCTCATTACTTCCCCACCATGAAGAAATGCTTTGTCCCAGAAACCCGCCAGAAGCTGGAGGAGGCCTTCAACTCCCGCTGCAAGGAGGTGAGAGCAGAGGACCTCCAGAAAACATTTAAGACAGACTCGCAGAGCTGTCCTCCTTAATTTACACACAGGGCGAGCTGTAACTTCAGGCAGAGGAGAAAAAATGATTTATTATTTTGTGTATTGGCTTTATTTCCAGTAAACTGAAGGAAAAACAATCATTTATTATTTTTGCCCTGTCCACAGGAAAACTGTTATTGATTTTGGTTGATGTGTGAGGTCTGCTGAAGAGCAGATGTCAGTCAGGAGTCGGACGAGCTGTGGGGTGGGGGTGAAACTTGGCAATGTCATCCACAAACAGTTTGGTCTTAATGGATCTCGTGCTGGTTTGCAGGAGAACTCGGCGATCCTGAAGGAGCTAGTGGAGCTCCGGGCTCAGAAGTGCGCTCTGCTTGGCTTCACCACGCACGCCGACTTCATCCTGGAGATGAACATGGCCAAGTCTGGGAAGAAGGTGGCCAGCTTCCTGGGTGAGTCCTGAGAGCCCAGCTGCAGCCTCAGAGCTGCTGTTGGTGATGATGGTGGCAATTACCTGCTGGGAGATTTTATTCTTGCTGAAATAAACGAGATCTTGTTGTGAAGTGTAGTTTTCACACCGCGGTGATGTCCGGTTTTTCTCTGTTGTCTCTCAGAGGACCTCGCCCGGAAGCTGAAGCCGCTGGGTGAGGAAGAGCGAGCGGTCATCCTCAAGCTGAAGGAGAAGGAGTGTCAGAAGAGAGGCCTGCCTTTCAACGGGGAGCTGCACGCCTGGGACACGCGCTACTACATGACCCAGGTAAGAGCACAAAGGATGGTAGGTAATGGTGTACTGCAGTCCCACTGATGCTCTGTAAGGAGCTAAAAGACTGACATCCACAGAGCTTTAGACTCGCGTTAGGTCTGTCCAAGTTTAACAAGGAAGCAGAGGAACTGAGGCCATTTGATAAGTCGTATTTCTGTTTATCTCCTCCTCTTCCTCTCCTGTCAGGTGGAGGAGACTCAATATGCCGTGGATCAAAACCTGTTGAAGGAGTACTTTCCGATGGAGGTGGTGACTCAGGGTCTGCTGGACATCTACCAGGAGCTGCTGGGTCTGTCCTTCGAGCTGGTGGACGGAGCTGCCACCTGGCATCCTGATGTCACTCTGTACTGCGTGAAGGACCGTGTCACTGGTCAGGTGGTCGGGCAGTTCTACCTGGACCTCTATCCGCGGTATGAAACTTTGCATCCTGGGTAATGAAGTTATCCTGAAACACACGCAGAGATTCATCAGGACAAACCAAAACAGGAAATTTTCTTCAGGAGCTGCTCTGCAAATGTTTTAGTGGACATTAGACAGAACAGAACAGAACAGAACAGAACAGGCTAAATACGCAGCTCCTGGGGTTTGGAGGTCCATGTTCTAGATCAGACTCAGATATTTTCACGGTAATATGTTTAGAATAAAGAGTCTAAACTAAAGAAGGTACGTGTGCGGCTTCTGTGGCACTCTGGTTGGAGTTTTGGGCGCGCTGCAGGTGTGTAGGCTTTGGAGTGTTTGCTGTAAATTCAGGTGTCCTGATTTTGACGGGCAGCGTGAAAACAGAGGGAAGTGGATGGTAGCCAGGTGAAACGGCGAGCTGCTGTTACAGAGAGTTGAGCTGAATTTTAACCCTCTGGGGTCGACGGACGCACGTCCAAATTACATGACTAACTTAAGACAACACGGCAACAAGATCCATTTCTACTTGTGTCTAAAGTGCAGACTTCAAACTACTTACCAGTTTTCAAATTGTGTTGATAGGCCACCTAAAACCAGAGTTATGATAAAACAATACACGCAGTGGAGGTTTTTTCTGAATAAACCATGGTATGTTCTAAAAACAGCGCTAACAAGCACTGTCCGAGTAAAAAAGAAAGGAAAAATCACCCCTTCCCTATTGGTGTTAAAGTTTACCATGTTGACCAATCAAAAGCATTATATAGCAGCATGTGGCATTTGGTTGTTTAGGATGAGGCGGAAGTTTTAGGTGTGACGCTGGCGAGAGAGAGAGCGAGTTTTGAGATGTGAGAGACTTGTGATGTTTAGCGTGTTTGGAGTCTGTAGTTAGTGTGTTGTCTTGTGTAGTTAGTGTGTAGTGTAGTCGTTGTTTTGTTTTGTGTGTCCGAACAATGCTGAATGTCACAGTTTCTTCCAAAAAGCCACAAAAGGCAAATTGCAGTGTTAACACTGTCACCAGCTAGAAAACAGGTGATACACCTCATGTTGTCAGACCTGCAGCGTTTAGGCCTGTGGTGTTCTCCTCTGTCTTATAGTGGACAGAAACAAGTTTTTGGAGTGGCACAAATGATTGTTCTGTAAATAGTTTGAAATGGTTATATAAAAAACGCCTTGGCTGCATTTTTAGGTAAATAGCCACATATAACTTTGTTTGCAAAACTTTTAGGTTTTAAAATGTACTATTTCTATTTGCATTTCAAGTTATGAAAAGGATTCGTTAAACATGTTTGTGGTTGTTACAGTAAAAAATATTTTAAAAAATACTTTTTTCTACTCGGATTTTGTTTTTTTTGTTTTGTTTTTTTTGTCTGAATTTAGATCGATTGTGTTACAGTACAGTACAGACATACAGTATGTCAAAATGAAAAAATAACTATAAATTCAGACATATGAGATTCTGCTGAAGAGAACGATACCAAACAAGGCGAGCTAAGTGGGTTTTTAAAGGTGAAATGTAGAGGTAAAATAAAAGTAGTCAAAAATGGCCAATTGTATCCTGGACCCCAGAGGGTTAACTTGGCACTGTGCTTCCTGTTCCGTGCAGTGAAGGGAAGTACGGCCACGCCGCCTGCTTCGGCCTGCAGCCAGGCTGTCTGCTGAGTGACGGCACGCGCCAGATGTCGGTGGCTGCAATGGTGGCCAACTTCAGCAAACCGACGGCGGATGCCCCGTCGCTCCTGCAGCACGACGAGGTGGAGACGTACTTCCATGAGTTTGGCCACGTCATGCACCAGCTGTGCGCTCAGGTTAGTTGATGTTCACCTGGGGCCAATAACGATGCCCAGGTTCTCGTGGTTGTGATGAATCGTTTCAGATAAACACTCTTTAATGTGGCACTAAATGATAAAATGATGTCATGGTGAACTTCCTCACTGCAGGCAGACTACGCCATGTTTAGCGGGACTCATGTGGAGCGGGACTTTGTGGAGGCTCCGTCTCAGATGTTGGAGAACTGGGTTTGGGAAAAGGAACCTCTGCAAAGGATGTCCAAGCACTATAAGACCAGAAACCCGATCCCTGACGAGCTGCTGGACAAACTCATCAAGTCCCGCCTTGCCAACACCGGTACGTATTGCACAGGGCCCTCTGTTACACTGGAGACGGTTTGTCTGGTTAAATCTTGTTATTGGGAATTCAGCAGGGCTTATGTTTTTTTTTGAAAATCTGGGACAGTTGGGAGAAGCTTTAATACGCTCACACAGCTTCACTGGACAGATCGGAATCAAATAAAATGAGCTTTGCTGCTAAACTGAGTCTTCTGATAATCACATTTCTACATGACATCACAACAAAAATAATCCAATTCATAATTAACACAGTAAATTATTTTTCAGCCAAAGTTTCAACTCCGCCTCTCCTCAGTCTCTCCAGCAGAGAGCATCATTACGCAAAGCACTGGTGTACGGCTTAGTTCCACCAGCTGACAGCTCGCATGTGGAAGCAGGGACGTGCTTTGTGGATGTTTGGCTCATTAAACTTAATAAAGCCATCGAGAGCGCTCCAACTAGTAATGCAGTGTCTTTGTTTCTTTGGCTGAGACGCTCGACCACACGGCCGTAATCACCCTGATGACCTCTGACTCTCTGCAGGTCTCTTTAACTTGAGGCAGATCGTCCTGGCCAAAGTGGATCAGGCTCTGCACACCAGGAAAGGCCTGGACCCCGCAGAGGAGTACGGACGCCTCTGCCAGGATATCCTGGGAATACCTGCCTCACCTGGTATGTACTTCTGATTGGTCGTGGCAGGATGTGACACTAGCACACACGGATCTTTCACCTCCGTTTGTGTTTGTGCTTTTTTTGTGGTCACTTTTGTCTCTGGAGCGTCACTGCATTCCTCTTCTGGATCATTCTTGTCTCTTTATATCCACTGTGCTCTCTTTGGTTCACCTTCCACTATTAAAAACTTTGATATAACGAAACTCTCCATCTTCATTTACAGTCTGTGTAAAAGCAAATGAAGTGAACATGATGAAGACAAGTGTCCAAACTCCACCTTCACTGTTGCCTCTTTCTTCTTCTCTGGCCATTGACCTCTCCTTCCTATCCTGCAGGAACCAACATGCCGGCGACCTTTGGACACCTGGCGGGCGGGTACGATGCTCAGTACTACGGTTACCTGTGGAGCGAGGTGTTCTCCATGGACATGTTCTATGCCCGCTTCAAACAGGAGGGAATAATGAACCCAAAGGTCAGCAGCTCCAACGTTTACATTCAGATAGACAGGCAGGAGGTCAAAGGTCACTCTGCTAAACTACTACAAGATCAGCTTTGAGGTATAAATAAAGTTGAGCGGCTGAACATGTGACAGGAGGAGGTCCTGATTTATAGTTTGTCAATGAACAGCCTTCAAATAATCAATAAAATAACAACAAAATATTAATGAAACACAAACTCTACACAAAAAAATCAACAGTTTACAAAACACTGCAGAACAGTCTGAAACTGCACAAAGTCAAACCTTCAGATATAGTTATTTTAAATAGATATGGAAGACGATAAAAAGCAGCGTGTCAGAACATCTGTCATTAAAAAAATGTAAATGTTTATTAAACAAATGAAGTGAAAAGTGTGACATTTAGGGCATTTACAGCAAAATGTATACAAGCAGAAATATTAATAAACTGTTAAACTGTGTGATCAGATAAACTGATAATCTTGGGATCCTTTAACTTCATGTAGTTCAGAACTACAATTCTCATTTAAAATGTGTTTGGAAAAAAAAGTGAAGAACAGCACAGCTCTGTTTGAACAGTCTGTATCTCTGATGGAGCCCACCTGTCCAGGTGCACTCGTTACCATGGTGATTAGATAAGCAGAGACTTTAATGATCCCCGCAGAGGAAACGAGGCCTCACAGCAACTGAGTGACTGTGAGGAGGAGGAGGTCTGGAGGCTACGGTGGCCCAAAAGTACCAAAACAGAGACGGAGATGTGTTTTCAGGGCTGCAATGAAAAGCATCAGGATTTATTAATTACAGTAAAAGAGTAAAAACACTTTCTCAAGTTTTTGTATTAGAAGCTGACGGAGGTTCTCCAGATGTTTTAGCCCCTCCCCTCCTCCATAATTTAGTGTTTTAGTTTCTGGATAAAACAGTTGATCAGCTGATGTTACTGGTCATCACTGAGCTGAGCCGATTTTCTTTATCCGTGTGACATGAACAGGTGTTGTCACCTGCCAAGTGAGGGTGATGTTTCCAAGTGACAGGATTTACCGTGCGGTGACTCAGAAATGCAGAGCTCACCTCGTATTTGACCATCTTTACTTCTCACAGTCGAAAGGAAACTGAGCGAGGATGGTTTCAGGACTTTCCCTGAGGGTCATCTAACTCATTCATAGTTTCTCTTCTCTGATTGGTCCCCCAGGTGGGTCTTGACTACAGGAAGTTCATCCTGCGGCCCGGCGGCTCAGAGGACGCCTCTGAGATGCTGAGGAAGTTCCTCGGGCGGGAACCCAAACAGGAAGCCTTCCTACTGAGCAAAGGACTAACGTTGGAGCTGGACGCCAGCACACCATGTCCCTGCTGACCAATCACAGCAGCTGGCTCCACCCCCTCCTCGTTCCCAGACGTGAAACATATAAAAGTACAGACTGAGATTTTCTAGAAAAAACTGTAAAATGTTCCAACATGGAGAAAAACCTGTGAATAAAACGATTCAAGGTGACTTGTGTTGTGTCTCAATACCTGACTGAGGGTGCTCACAGGAAGTTTCCTTCTGAGTGAGCCTTCTAAAATAAGAGTCTGCTTTTGGACATTTGGTTTCAGAGTCCACATTTTTGCCAAATAACATAAAAGAAAAACGTGGCAGATAAGAACCGATTGGTTAAAGTCGGCGTCTCCATCGCGTTTCTCCGGCGTTGGATGAAGCTTGCATCATCTTAACATGCTGCAGTTCAGCTTCAAACATGGCTGCCGTTTACTGATGAGGACCGAATTATTAGCCCCAGCATTAATTTAGGCAGCAGATTTAGTTTGTCACAGTTTAGCCATTAAATTCATCTAGCTTTAGTTGACTAAACAAAGATTATCGTAAATAAAATCTAAAAATTTTACGCCCTCTTTGTCGGTAACCTCCCTGCATGACACAGAGGTTCCTTCTGATTGGATCACTTTAAACTATCCCTGCCTTTCTGCACAACTTAAGTACTTCTGATTGGTCCCCAAAACAGTTTTCCTTAATTTTTGATAAAAGTTTCGACACGTTTCATCACTTTTTTTTTTTGTGATTGAGTTATTATTTGGTTATCAACATGTTTTTGTCAGGAAACAAATGATTGTTGACAAAATAAAACGATTAGCCCCCAATGAAAATTCATTCTTAAGTGTTCCGAGGTGCTGTTAACACAGAAGCTTTTCCAAACTTTTTTTATTTTTTTTTATTTTGTCCCCCATCCTTCCCCCTCCTCCGATGCTAATGATCAGCTGTGTGGCCTTTTGGCTGATAACAGCCTGTAGTCCATTGTAGTTTTCATCGACTCACTAACTCATCTCTGGGGCGATCCCAGCCCGTTCATCTTTGGAGAACCTGTCAGGCTCTTCTGACTATTTTCTGGCATGGACCTTGGTCTTCACTTCAGCCCACGGTCAGGGTTTTGTGCAGGCTGCTCAGTAACGCTCACTTTGGTCTTCTGGAGCTCGTTCTTGGGTCGTTGTGTTGGGAGCAGTGTTGATTAAGTTACTTGAAAAAAGTAATTGGTTACTAATTGCTGATTATTTAAGAAAGTAATCTTGTTACTTATCTGATTACTTATTTTCAAAAGTAATTAGTTTATTACTTAGTTACTTTTTAAAAACATGATACACAACCTCAATACATAATAAAGCAATAGACCGTTCAGCCCAATTCTATTTTCTCTGCATAATCAATCATATAAAACTGAATCAAATGAAAAAGTCTCTTTAAAACTTGTTTTATTAGTTTTAATCTTTTAACTACCATGCACATTTATGCACATTGCATCAAGCACAAATTAAATTATATGCAGTCTCTGGCTTGAAGAAATTTAATATTTAAACCTATTTTCTGTATATTCCAGCATATAAAATAATTGCACTCAATTTTTCAATTAGATGCAAGTAAAACACAGCAAAAATAAATAAAATCAAAGATTCAGCAGCACGAAGTCCTATCACTCTTAAATCTATTTTCACCTGTTTAGCAGGAGTGGGGCCGTCAGAGGTTTGCCCGTTGTCTCAGTGGACATGTCCGTGGGGGGGGGATCTGGGGGTTTCTTTGTAAATTTCACATTCCTGTGGCAGCGTGCTAGGTGCTTGCTCAGATTTAAAGTTTTATTTTTATGCTGTAAAAAGAAGTTTTCTTCCCATGCAGTGTAAAGCGGACGCTAATGTTTTGTTTTTTACGGAATCCAGCTCAAAGTAATGTCAGTACTTCCAAGCTTTAAACGCTGCATGGTCGTACTCACTCCCACACTACATATGATCCATTATTGATCTACACACGTCTGTTGCACGCTCGTACATCATTGTCATGAGACACAAACAAAATCACTGTTTAGTAATGCAGTGTGTTTACAGGAAAGAAACAGTAATGTAATTACTTCTTTTACAATAGTAATCTCTTACTTTACTCATTACTTGAAAAAAGCAATCATATTACACTAACGCCCACCTCTGGTTGGGAGACCCAGCTTTGCTTCTCAGTGGATCCTTCCTCCTTCCTTCATGATTCCTTCCAGTTTGATGAAATTCCCAGTTCCCACAGCATAATGCTGCCATCACCATGCTTCAGTGTTTCTGTGTCCACTGAGCGCCAGTTTAATTTCATTTGACCAAGGAAGGTTCAGTCTGCAGGATCTTTCACCAGGTTGTCCTTGGCATCCTTCAGTCTGGCTGTAAAGTGTCTGTTTTTGTCTCCATGCCATTCCTGCGCAGGGTTCTTTAATATTACAATCCCTGACTCTACTAAATCGTCCACATGTCTCTACAGATGGACTGGGGTCAGAGACATCTCTCATCTTTTCTTCAGAGAAGATTGAAGGACACAAAGGTGGTGTAAAGGTGATATCCAGCATCATACAACTTCCTTTTACTGTCAAAATGTTAAAAAAGGTTGTTGGAGAAGCACAATATTCTTGCTGTGGTGTGGGAAGTTACGGAAAAGGCTCTCCTCAAAGTTTCAAACAACCTTTTGCAGATAAATGTGTGCCCGGCTCTGCATTTGATACCTTTTATCATCGTTAATCTTAATCAAACCACATGGTAGGGATCCATGCCATGTGTTAGAGTGATTCAATCTTGCTGATGAAACATTTTCAGTCTCACTGTCTCGTGTGGTGTTCCTCAAGGATCTGGTTTAAGTCCCTACTTATTTCCATTGTATATTCTGCCGTTAGGTCACATAATTAGTTTTAATACTCTTCATCAACCGTACCTCTCCTTTAAACCTTACATACAGTATATATTATCTGTTGTAACTGTCTTAATGGGAAAAAAAATTAGCTTTTTAACATGGGAGTCTATGGTGACTGACCCACAGCTGGAGACCTGCTGGAGGGCAGAGGAGTTGCAGCTTTGTGTGTTCAGCATCTAAATCAGTGAGACAGTGTCTGATTAACTTTTACTGAAGAACAAACTCTAAAAATCTCTCTAGAACCTAAAGTTGTGACGTCTCTTTGTCTTCACCACTCATAAAGCTTCATCTGGCAAGTAATAAAACATAGATCTTCCTGGAAGCTTGTTGTTCTTCTAAGAAGTCAAACTGCTGACTTTCAGCCTGCAGCAGAGCAGTAAACAGCTGCTACTTCTTTCTGCTTTATGAACTCGAGCGCCTGCAGGAGGGGATCCAAACCCCGACAGGTTCGTGTTTACATTGGATCAACTGTTTGTTCTCCATTTTCACCTTCGGGCTGTTTTTTTACAATCGGAGCTCTCTGAGGAGGTTACATCCGACCAGGAAACTCCTCCGAGTGCAGACGATGCTCTCAGAGCTGTTCTCACTCTGAACTGCTCACACATCAAGACTTTAATGTTTGGGTTTTACATGAAACACTGAAAAAGCTCTGAAACTTGATTTCCATCGTTTTTACAGCAACGTGCATATAAATCAGATTTTGACCTGCTGGGCTGGTTGATGCTTAATGCAGCAGTGCCAAAGAACC
This sequence comes from Pundamilia nyererei, assembly GCF_000239375.1. Lineage (NCBI taxonomy): Eukaryota > Metazoa > Chordata > Actinopteri > Cichliformes > Cichlidae > Pundamilia > Pundamilia nyererei. Next base: position 3,575,762 of record NW_005187447.1, read on the forward strand.
ACTTAAACAGCCAACAGGTGAAGGAAGTGAAGCCATAGAGACTGATCGTGAGGTACTCATCACTTTGCACACGTTTAGGTTTGAAGGTAGTTGGCTCAGGCTCATGCCGCTCTGCGACCGCCCACCTTTGTTTTTCTCGTTATCATTGTTCTTCTGGCACATAATTAGCGTGAGCTGCAGCTGTGATCGGCGGCCCCTGAGCGCCCCGGCTTAGTAAACACAGGTGAGCTCACTTTAACGCCTGAGCAGGTGAGCCAATCTCTGTGGGAGCAGAGCCCACAGAGAGGAACATTATGGGATTCTTGAAAATCCTCTCAGTTCTTTAATAGCTTTAATTTTTACATGAAAACATTGATTCCATGTCAACACAGCCTGAAACTAACAATGAGTTTAATATCCAGCTGATGACAAACTGAATTCATGCAATCCACAAATAAACATTTCCTTACAGATTCAAAGAGCAGGTTGTCTGCGAATCACAAGGTTGGTGGGTCAATCCCTGGGTGCCCCAGTCTGTATGTCAAATACAAGCAAGACACTGACCCTGAGCAGCTGTCCGATGCATTCATCAGACTGTTAGATATAAAGTGTTTGCATGAACTGATGTGAATGAGGCATGTCGTATGAAGGGCCGAGTCCATCTACCAAAGCAAATATTTATTTTCTGTGAAACCTTTCAGCCAAGATAAGACACTCACTTCAGAACTCTGCTGGGAAATTTCAAAAAATGTGGGGACCCTTCCTTGATGCTTTTCAAAATCTATAAGAATTTTTCAGCAAACTCTCTTAAGTCAGGTGTGGAAATGCAGTGTGCGAGTGCAGGCAGTGACCTGGGTGGGAATGAATGGGATTGTTTTGCAGGGATTATGTTACTTTGGGATATATTATACATTTGTTTATATTTTTCTCTTTGTTTCCCTTTTTTCTTTTTCTTCTTTCCTTTTATTTCACAGCCGAAGATACATTTCTGAACTCATTTCACAGCTTAAATGTACTACTTAAACTTAATGTACAGATCATCTGTAATCCTTCTCTTTTCTTTCTGTTTATATGTATAATATATATGTTGATGTTTATGTGTATAAAAGGAAACCTCTTAATAAAAAAGACATTGTTTAAAAAACCTTTCAGCCAGTTTGACTTTGACCGGTCATATTTATTTATTTTTCTTTTTATATTTTATTTTTAAAACTAATTAAAATGAGTTGTGCGACTGAAGCTGAACCCCTGCCCAGCTGCGCTTTCATATTACAGGAATTATAGAGTACTTACAAAAACATCAGACAACATCCAGGTGGCGTGAGTAACTAAAAGTAAGGTTTTCATGCTGTTTACTTGATGTTGGTATTTGCACTTGGGGTAAACACTTGAGGGCAAATTAACATCAGGCACTAAAATGACCTCACTGATGCTACTGTCAGCCCCCCCGGGCATTTCAATCTGATCAGTTTTACACTGGACGTCCTTCCCGATGCGACCCCAGGGAAATGCACGTCTTGTCGTCTTTTCTCCAACGCTTCCTGTTGGAGTTTGTCAGGAGGTTAAATGGCCGCATGCTCCTGTTAGCAAGATCAACTGTGATTTTATTAGAATGATCTGCAGTAAACATCATTATGAACTCTGAGTCAGAGCAGAAGAGCAGTAAGGGTGTTTTGTTTGGCAGATCTTCCAGTTTAACATGAGCGCAGCAACACTGACGCCACTCTGTGGGCACACCTGCAGCTCAGGTGGGAGGATGGTTGTCCTGGAGGAAGCTCTCTGAGGGAACAAACAGGCTGGAGCGCAGCCGAGGAGCCTCAGACGCCAGGAGAAGGAGAGGAGGACGACCAGTTCCAGGCTGTGGATGATGGCACAGAGTCCGACAGAAGGAAGAGGAGGAGAGATCGGCCCGCAAGACGTGCTGAGAGGATGCACAGACGGCGCTCAGAGGACAAAGAGCAACATGATCCGAGTGTTCATCAGCTCCACGTTCACAGGTCAGATTACCTCTGTGGGCTCAGAGCGAACCTACGCATGCTGCTCAGCACCAGTTTGAAGCTCAAACATGAAATCCCATCAAAGCTGGAACTGGTTTAACGATGAAGAGCTCTGCAGCTGCTCTTCATCGTTAAACCAGAATGATGAACAGCTGCAGAACTTTCACAGATCTATTTTTCTCCAGCTCCATCAGTCTGGATCTGATTCTGCAGCACTTTCAAACATGACTGACTATAACTGTTCTCCAGAAATACAGGTCAAAGGCTACAGAGTTATTCTGCTGGGTCAGATGCTGCTGAAGCTGAAATAATGAGACAAACTGAGGAGCCTCAGACTGACCTGAAAACTGCTTTTCTGCTTCTGTAATGAGCTGATGTCATCAAATCACGTCTTTATAGGATGAATACGATTATTCTGATCATGCAGAGTTAATCTGATCAAGTGGGAAAAAAAGAAGCATGGAGCTGAGCAGAAAGGTGCTTTACCATTTCATACACTGGCGATGGAGCATTTCCTGTGCTTGTTTTTTGGTAGTAAAAAGGCTGAAATGCCTTTGAAGTGTCCACGTAATGAAGTGTCATGTCCATGTAATGCACACAGTTTGAACAAATATACAGTGGGTATGGAAAGTATTCAGACACCCTTAAATTTTCCACTCTTTGTTATAATGCAGCCATGTGCTAAAAATCATTTAAGCTCATTTTTTCTCTTTAATGTGCACACTGCACCTGATATTGACAGAAATACCGTTTTCCTGACATTTTTGCAGATTTATTAAAAAAGAAAAACTGAAATATCACATTGCACATTCATGTTAACAAAACTTGTAAACATTTATCCACTCTCTCTCTCTGTCACTCTTGAGAAGGCACTTCAAGTCCTTGAAACGAGGAACCAAAGCTATGTAAAGCACGTGTTCTAAACTAATCCACTTGGCAATTGTGTCAGTCAAAATTTTCAAGGTAGACTTACTGAGCCCCTGATGCTCCGTGAGTGGTTTGTCGCAAGCTGGGTGATGCATTAGCCAAAGTTCTAGCAGCATCGACGACTAACGTATACCCCCTCACAACCGGATTAGGGTTGTGACAGGGCCTAAATACCAGGGGGTCTGAATACTTTCCGTACCCACTGTAGATGGGAAGTCGTTAGATTGCGTTTGACCTTGTTGTGTAAAGACTGCTGAGAATTGGTGCGATACAGACTTTATTTTTGGTCAGGGAGCAGTTTCTTCCGGCTCAAACTGCATGGTTTCAGCCAGAGAGCGCTCAAACCATGCAGGCTTATATTTTCAGATATCTCACAAAATCAGCTAAATGTCAAACACAGTGAAAGTGGAGCAGGTTGAAACTTTGTACCTCGCTCTGCTCCTCTGGATCCGGGTCAGAACATCGGGACGATGTCTTCCACTTTTATTCTGCAGTTTGATCTGTTGTGATGTTTTAATGTCAGATGTGTTGTCTACGCTCATGATGATAAAGAGTCCAGATGTGGATCAAAGTGTCATTCTTAGTTCTGAGCTCGACTTCCTGTACACTTGTCCAGATCAGATCTCAGAGTGAAGGTTCGTCTCTGCTCCAGGTTCATTCACTGAAACTCTCAACTGAGACTTTCTTTGCTCTTCTGTTCAGTCTTAACTTGATGTGAAGCCAGCTCAGACGCTCTGATTGGTTGTGCTCTGAGCGCCACGTGTGATTGACAGTTTCTCTGATCTGTGGTCAGATATGAGCAGCGAGAGGAAGGCTCTGCTGGAGAAAGCTTACCCAGAAGTCCGGTCCTTCTGCTGCGGGCTCGGCCTGGTGTTCGAGGTCAGTTCAAACGTGTTGTGCTCATTAAACCTCATGTGAAACTGTCATTCATGAGGGTTTAACCATTTCTACTCCTTTCCTGTTTTATTTTGAAATCAAGTCTCCTAACATGCGTGTGTTTTCCCCCAGTTTTCTGCCCACTTTGTTCCTCCTCTTTCACCTGCTGGACCAGTTTGTTACCTTCATGTTTTCTTTCCTTTTTCACTTAGATTTGATCATCTTTGTGTTCACGTCTCTTTTTTTCCAGTTTCTGCCTATGTGGCATGTTTTCTCCATGGTTTGGTCTCCTACCTGCTGATGAAACACCTCCAAGGTGCACAGGTCTGGAGACTCCGCCTCTTTTCCACGGACCAAGGCAGAAATGATCAACATAAATGACCTGGATCCATGTGAAACAGACTAGTGCCAAAAAACTGCTGGGGTCAAAGAACCGCTGACATCAGCGGTATTTTAGTAGCTATGGCAACAAAGTCTCAGTGATTGGCAGGAGCAGATTTTCCTCACACAGGAAATGCCAGCTTTTCTGCCGGTGTTACCAAACTGGGACAGTTAATGTGTCTCAGGGTCAGTTATGTGAAAGCTGCTGAGGTGATAGTTACACATAAGGTGCCCTTTGGTGGGCTGACATGAAGCACCAGGTAATATGAGCGAGTAGAGGCCGTGAGGGTTCCTGCTATGAAGGAGCATAATAAAACTTAAACAGCTAACACTGTCACTACCTTTGTTAAACCAGTCTAGTCCAGTGTTCAGAGGTCAAAAATTACCAAACAACCAAAAACTTCAAAACAAAATCTTTATTTGAAATAGAGTTCAATAAACGTTATCATAAAACGTCCAACCTAGTCTTTAGTATGAAATCAGAAATTTGCAGCTCCTTTACTTAAATTATTACAAACCCTACTCGACAGTCACAAAGGCTCCACGGTGGACGCGGCAGCAAACAAGGACAACTCCAAGTTAACCACCAACACTGTTTATCAGGATTTCTAGCCTGAAATTAGGCAGGAAAGGATCATCTATACATGAAGACTTATTCAAACAGATTAAAAATAATAGCTTAACTGGCCCGGTCTGTTGGTAGGAACCCTCCTTGCTGCATGTGGCAACCGTCCCATCAAACCTGACGAGGTGAAACAAATACCTCAGTCCAAAGTGGACCCTCGCCTCCTATCACACTATTTTAACCCAAAGCACGATCCTTTCCTGAACCCAGCTGAAAAGTTTTTACTGCCTAAACACGGTGAAGCATAGCATCCTGGCTGTGAGCTCTAAACTGGGACAGTTCACTTCCTGGTTGGTGCGTCACAATACCAAAACAACCAAAACACACCCCATGAATAACAAATGACCCATGAGCAGGTGCGGGGCTTCAGGGCTCCACATTTAACCCACTGACCACGCATCTCCCTCCTGAACTGCTGTGAGCTGCCTGAGTGGAGGTTTATACCTGCTTAAAGTTGAATGAGGTCACTTCCTCTTCAGGTTGTGGATCTACGCTGGGGGATCCGAAACGTCCCATCAGGAGACCACGAGGCCTGTGAGGTCTTCCTGGAGGAGATCCAGCGCTGCGAGCAGATGTCAGCTGGTCCAACGTTCGTTGTGAGTGCTTTGTCCTCTTCGTCACCGGGTCAAAGGTTAAGGTTGGACTTCAGCCACAAATGAGCACTATGTTTATTTTTATTAACAATTTATGTGTGTTTAGTGGAATTGAAATGTCTCTATTTCTTTCTTGACTTTAATTTTTTTTAGTTTACGTGTGGATTATAAGTACACATAGAGCTGATGCTGAGGCCGCAGTTCTTTTGGATCTGAATTGTGCACTCATTCTTCTTCTCTTTATTTTCCTGTTTCTTGGCTCTGAAGGCTCTGCTGGGGAACCGGTACGGCCACCGAGCTCTTCCTCGCCTCATTCCAGAGAAACTCTTTGACGCTCTTCTGTCCAAACTCTCCAAAAACCCAGAAGGCATTAAGACACTCAACCAGTGGTTTAAAAAAGACAGCAATGCTGTCCCACCCACCTATGTCCTTCAGCCAATCATAGCTCACTTCCCTCATTACATTGACCTTCGGCCTGAGAGCGGGAAGCAGCACGACAAAGATGTCCTGTCATGGCGCCTAGCAGAGACTCGGCTACTGCGACTACTTCGATCTGCAGCCACTGACGCCGAGGACACCGGCAAGATCACAGCCGAGGAGAAACAACGGTTCTACACATCAGGTGAAAGCTCGCGGACACCATGCACAGCTCGCAAATCAGGTCGCCCTCTGTTGTCTCTGTTTTCTCAGTGTTTTCTGGTTCTTCTTGCCCACAGTCACAGAGCGGGAGTTTGAGCGTGGTTTGTGGCAGAATGACTATGAATCATCTGCTCTGCTCTTCGTTCGTGAGATTCCCCGTCAGAAGTCCAGGGAGGGGCCCAAACGTTTTGCCAAGTTCATGGATGTGACCGGCGACGGCCTGCTGGATGCCGAAGCTCAGGGACTCCTCGCCGGGCTGAAGACACGGCTCTTCGTCAAGTCACAGAAGATCCTCAACCTGCACTCTGTGGAGCTGAGCAGAGGAAGCATAAATCCGAAGTGCAAGGAGCATGCTCAGTACCTGGACAGCGTCTGCGAGCAGTTTGTCTCACAGATGAAGGCTCGGATTGGCGCAGCGATGGATTCACTGGGCCGGAGGAAGATGTGGGGAACCACCGAGGAAGAGGAGAAGATGGACGGGTTGGTGGTCACGGAGGCAAGGCGCCACATTGCCATCAGTGCTGAGCTTTGCAGAGGTTTCCATGGCAGGGAGGGGCTGCTGGGGAAGCTGTGCCTTGCCATGTGGGAGTCCAGTAATGTCCGCCACAGGCCGCTGGTGGTTCATGGTGGCGCCGGGATGGGGAAGACGGCGGTGCTGTGCAAACTGGCCCAGGAGATGCGTGGTGTACTGGAGGCCAGGGCAGTGGTGGTGATCAGGCTGCTCGCAGCTTGCCACCCTCAAAAACCTGACATTGACCACGTCCTCCACAGCATCTGCACACAGGTGTGTTTGGCTTCTGGTCTGGCTCCGCCCTCACCGCTGACGGTCTCCACTCACTTGGAGCTGCTGCGATTCTTCTGGGATGTTCTTGAGCAGGTTTCCCAGCAGGGCGGTGCTCTGGTCATCGTCCTGGACTCTGTGGAGCAGCTTGCAGACCAACATCACGCTCACAAGCTCCGCTGGTTGCCTATTGACCTCCCGCCCAACGTCCATGTGGTTGTCTCCATGGAAACCAACAGCGAGGCATTTGCTAACATGCGGTTTAAGTTGGAGTCTCTGGGAAGCTTCTTTGAGGCAGAGCGTTTGTCTTGCGAGGAAGGTGAACGCATCATAGAGTCAGACCTGCGAGCGTCTCAGCGGACGCTGACGTGCGAGCAGAGTAGCGCTGTGCTGCAAACTGTTGAGTCATCTGGCTGCCCACTCCACCTCAAACTCATCCTGTCTGTCGCCAAACGCTGGACGTCCTTCACGCCACTGACAGAGCTGCGTCTGGGTACCAGCACTCAGGAAATGATGTCACACCTCTTCCTTATGCTGGAGGAAAAACACGGGAAGGAGCTGGTGGGCGGGGCTTTGGGGTACATCACTCTAGCAAGGTGAGGATATGGTCACACCTTTCTGACGAACGTCAGATCACCACATAAGATCGCCACTGTTTCAGTTTGGATTTATCCATCGATTAATACTGATAACATGATTGATTGATCACAAAAAGGTGATCAGTGTTTTGAAAAGTCTGAACTCAGAAAGCCAGAAAACAACCAAAACACACAAAAATCTCATCATCTGATCACTTGACTCCACAGGGAGGGTCTGCTGGAGGCTGAGTTGTGTGATGTCATGTCCCTGGATGATGATGTCATCAGTGAGGTGTACCGGTACTCCCTTCCGCCGATTCCGTCACTGATCCGGCTGCCGCCCCTCCTGTGGGTGCGGCTAAGGCGGGACCTTCAGGACCACCTGGAGGAGCGCTGGACTGATGGAGTCGCCACCATCGCCTTCAACAACAAGTAAGAAAATCTGAGAAATGATTGATCGGAGCAGACAAATCAATCATAAATTTAAAAAAATAAAATAAATCTACATCTGGCAACCAGCTGAAATTGAAATGAAAATTGTTTGTGTTTAGGCGTCTGTCCGAGGCGGTCTCAGCACATTATCTGAGGTCAGAGCGGCGGGGGCGAAGTTTGAGGATCCTGGCAGAGTACTTCCTGGGTCGGTGGTCAGGGAAACTGAGGCCAGCGTCTCTGCCGGGTCTCTCACTGCTGCTGTCTGACAGAAAGGTACAAAATCAGGGTTCAGGTTAAAGTGCAGTTATTTGTTTTGTGAGGTTATTTAATTTAAAAAAGGATAGTGTACTCATGAATATAAGGAAATTAGTGTGTCATTACATCTTCCTCCAAACTGATGCATTCTCATAAACTCTTAATTAATGAGTTTATAAGAATGCAAAAACACATAGGAGCAAGTTTGCAGTTTGTGAAAGCTGCCATATCAGATCAGGTTCATGATCCATGATTTATGAGTCGTTGGAAAGTTTGATAAAAATATAAATGTGTGATCTGACCAAGCCTAAACAATCTGTGGAAATAGTTTTTTGCGTCCATGGTGCATTTTGATTGATCCTATGCTGTCACAGGTCCCGCCCCAGCCGCTGTGGTTTGCTCCAGGATTGGCTAACATCAGGAAGCTGCAGGAGCTGCCCTACCACCTGCTGCACAGTGGTCTGTGGGAGGAGCTTCGACAGGAAGTTATTAGTAAGACACAACACAGGTGGAAAGGGGCATGTGGGCCCCGCTCACTCCCACTATTCTCAGCTGAGACCAAACTAAAGCATGTCAGTGTTTCAACTACTCCTGGTTTACCTCTGTGTATCTCCACTGTTCCCAGTTTACCTCTGTGCGTCTCCACTGTTCTCCATTCACCTCTGTGTGTCTCCACTGCTCCCAATTTACCTCTGTGTGTTTGCAGGCTGTGCTGAGTGGCTGTTCATTAAGAGCCGGCTGTGTGGTGTCTCATCTGTGATCCATGACCTGGACCAGTGCTCCAAGTACATGGACTGCACAGAGACTGGACTGATACGAGATGCTCTGGTCCTGATGAAACCCAGCTTATGCTTCCTGGAGGGACACATGGGTCAGTTAGATGTGTTCAATGGCTCATATTCACATGTCATGTTAAAGTTTTACAGTCTTCTCTCTTGCCGTAGAAGTGTCTTTGTTTTACTCCGAGCTGTTGGCCCGACTGTCCTCGCTCAACTCCGCCTTCCCCACTGTGATTGGGCGGCTGTGTAGCCAATGCGAGGAGTGGTTACTGAAGTATCCGGATCCGATTCTCATCCCAAGGAGCAGCTTCCTGCAGCAGCCAGGGGGGGCGCTGCAGCACACGCTAAGTGTGCTGCGGGGAGGTCAGATGATGCGTTTTTGGTTTAATTTGGTTTAATTCGGTTTTTGCTTCGACTCATTCAGCAGCCTGACTCTGTGACATTTTTGCAGGTGTTGTCTGCATGGACATCAGCGTGGTGTTGAGGCTCCTAGTTGCGGGGTCAGATGACGGCGTGGTGGAGGTTTGGAGCATGCTTGACAAGCAGCTTGTCCACACCTTGCTGGGACACACAGGTGAGTCTGGCCCAGAACACACAGCTGACTGAACGATAGAACACAGGGTGTCTTCCTCCCGCTCCACGTTTGTACAGCAGGATGAAGGTAACTGTTAAAGGCTTGTTTACTTACCTGTCTTAAACACAGACAGGTAACTCATGGGATCTGTTGCAGAACCATACGAGCACTCAAATTTTTTTGTGCCAAACCCCCTTCAGCCGATAAAAGTCCAGGCTTCATCTGATTTATGCTCTTTAGTCTTAGGGCAGCAGTGACTCCGACAGAGACACAGGCTCTCCGGCGTGTCCTGGGCCTGCCCCATCGTCTCCTAGGAGACAGCTCACCTCATCCTGCCTCCTTTCAATGTGGGGGACCAGCGGCACTACAAGCTCAGACCCGTTTCAGAGGAAGCTAATATCCACCACATGCGTCCATGATCTTATTTTTTCAGTGGTTCATATATATATAGCACTTCTCGACTCTGAGCACACAGGTTTGCTGATCCACCTGTCGATCTCCTGCTCCATCTCCCCTCGCTGTGAACCTCAGATACTTAAACTCCTACACCTGAGGCAGCTACTCGCTCCAACCCAGAGTGGGTATTTGATCAATAAAAAAACAACAACAAATAAACAAAACAAAAAAACAGGAACTGACGCTGAATTTCAGAGGGATAAACGTCAGTGTTAAAGCATTAACAATCAGTTTTTGTCTTGTTTCCTCCGAAAAATAAGTGAGTTTTATGCAGTTTTCTTCCACGTCATCTAGCTCTAAACCCCACCTGTCAGATCCGTCTACAGTCCGACTTGCTCTGCAGTAAGGAACCACATGGGTGATGCAAATACAGGGAGTGCAGAATTATTAGGCAAATGAGTATTTTGTCCACATCATCCTCTTCATGCATGTTGTCTTACTCCAAGCTGTATAGGCTCGAAA
>NW_005187447.1:3588184-3623677 GCF_000239375.1 Pundamilia nyererei
CTCCACCAGGTGTGTGTGTCTCTCTCTCACTCACACACACACACACACACACACACACACACACACACACACCTGAAATAATTATAATAGTATGAAATTAAAACATTAAAAATCAAGATTAATGATCAAAAATTATACGATTTTTAAGGGTTTAAAAATGTACGCCTATAAATATGTGACTATATTAATACATTTCTGAAAATGCAATTAAACAAGCCACAATAATTATAGTTATCCAATAAAATACATAATATAAAAAGGAAATGTAAATTTAATATATCACAATTAAAAAGGTTGTGTTTGTACAGCTTAGGTAAATGTGGTGTAAGAATTTAAAATATTTTGAGTGGCGCTCTCAGGTCTGCAGCTGAATTCACTCTAAAAAGCTTTTTTTTCCTTTTACTTTCCACAATGACGACGATGATGCCGTTTTATCGTGCAGATTTCCAGGACAGGCAAACAGACTGTTGGCGAGTTTCCTCTGCTTCCTTCCTTCTTCTCAGTCACTGAAGATGAAAAAACCCTGTTAGCAGGTAGGCCTGAGCGCTGAGCGCTGTGCTTCGGACCTGCACAGAAGCATCCTGACTCTTTGTGTCGTCCGCAGCCAGCGAATGCACTCTGAGCCTCTTCAGCATCCTCGGCGACTCTCTGGACCGATTCCTTGACCTCCAGCACGACGATGACATTTTATCCGCCTGTGTCTCCTCAGACGGCAGGCGGCTCGTGTCTGGAGCTGCAGACCAACTTGTACGAGTAAGAAACCAGCAGGAAGCACGATCCGATTCACTCAGTTCAAAACACTGAAGACATTGGGCATTTTATAAAGATGACTGAAGCCACAGAGTGTCTCTCTGTAATTACAGCTCATTTTATTCTGAAAGGACTGTTATTCTCTCACAGGTGTGGTCGGTGACCACGGGGGCGCTGTTGGACTCTCTGTGTGGGGCGGACGCCCCTGTCACCTGTGTGCTTCTCTTTAATGACTTTGTGGTTTCGGCCTCGACGGCCACCTCTTCCATCCTGCTGTGGAACCTGAAGTACGACGCCAGCACCAAACCTGCCATCCGCATTCCTGCAGACTCCGCCCACATTGCCCTCACCAAAGACGGCGATCAGGTTTTCTATGTCCACCAGCAGAGCCATACCGAGGTCATGAGCTGGAACAGCCACACAGGTCAGAGGTGAAAGGTGGCGGCTACTTACAGAACATTAGAAAACATTAGAATAAACATTAGAATGATGTCACGCCCCCTGAGGTCTATGCTGGTTCCCCCTGCAGGTTCTGTGTGCGAGCGTTTGCCCGTCTCCTCCGAGGTGTCCTGTCTGGAGTTGGCTCAGAACAAACGTCTCCTCCTCTGCGGCCTGACGAGTGGCACCGTGCTCATCTACCCGTTAGCCCTGCCTCAGGAGACGCTTTGCATCCCCCCCCCGGAGAGCCTGTGCAGGGTCCTCTGCCTCACCGCCGGCACCAAGGAGAAGCACCTGGCGGTGGCCTACGAGGACTCGGTGTGCCTGTTCGAGATCACTTCCAGGGACAACTTTCCCACGGTGGAGGGGCCTCTGGAGAAGTTTGCACTGCCCCTTCTCCACGCCCCGCTGTCCGCCATGGCCCTGCTTCCCGACCGCAGGCTGCTGTATGGCACGAGCTGTGGGGAGGTGAAGCTGTGGGACTTCAGCAGGGGTGGCGACGTCTCCGACTTGGAGCCTCACCGCAGCGGAGTGACCTGTGTGACGGTCAGTAACCGGGGGGCTCATGCTCTGGTGGGCTCCGAGGACACTGTGCAGAGGCTGTGGGCCCTGAACCCGCTGGCCCTGGACCACACCATGGAGTACAAGGTGAGAGGTCAAAGGAACGCTTTGCGAGTATGAGCATGGATGACTTGTGCCGATGTCACTGTCGGGCCTTTGGTCCGTCTCTTCTTCTGTCGTCTCATTTTTAGGGCTTTCTCTTTGAGGGCGTCCTCTCTGCTGCGTTCTCTGAAACCGACCGCTTCGTCTTCACCGGGTCTCAGGACCGAACCATCAAAGTCTGGGACGTTGCATCAGGTATGCATGTTTGTGTTCGGCTGCAGAGTTAGAGATTTTAGGGCTAAAAAAGGCAAAAATCTGGGATACAGACAAGCACTGAAGCGTGCACCAGCAGTTTTGCACCTGGACCACTCCCAGGTCTGAGCCGTCCTGGTTGCAACTCTCTAGAGTTCAGTCAGCTGCAAACAAAAGATTCTCCAACAGTTTGGCCTTTGGGATTTTATAAACAGTTCTATCATTCCAGCCACTGAGCTTTATTCATTTCTCCCGTCAGGAAACCTGCTCTTCGTTCAGTACGTCTACTCCCCCGTTGTCCGAATGGTGACCTTCAGGGACGGCTTTGTGGCCATAACCCGGCAGGGCGCCATCATCAGAGAGCTGTTTCGGTGTCCAGACCACATCGGGCCCGACTACAACCCTGTGAGGAGTTTCAGGGCCCAGTACCGGGTCACCTCTAGGGAGAAGGACCGGGAAGGACCGCAGACCTCCGTATCCAACCTGCAGGACTTTAACCCCACCCAGTTAAACCTAAACCTCGTGGGCATGTTCAAAGCCAAACCCTCCTCTGCATGCGTCATGCTGTAGGACAGCAGGGCCCAAGTCACGGCTCCCGGACCTTCACTGGCCGTTCAAGGAGGGGAAAAAATGTTATTTACCAATATTTGATCATTATATTTAATAAACATGTAATCAGTAAAGCACACGCTTGTTCTCCTGTGAATTACTGCAAACATTCAGTTTCTCTGAAGCTGATTATAGTGTTGAAAACACAGTGAGTGAATCCTTTCTTTACACATTGAAGATTTAAAAGCTTCATGTTTTTGTGATGCTGAGCCGTCTGCAGCAGGACTGACAGTTTCATATAAAAATTCAACTTTTCTGAAGGATTTTCATTTAAAATATGCAAATATTGATTATTTGATAATTCAGTTTGGTTCTTTCTGGTTTAACTCCTTGTACAGTTTCCTCGTAAGAGACCAGAAACTTCCTGCTTCTTTCTAAAGAATCCAAATCAGACACAACCACTGTCATCATTATTATCTTGGTACACAAAGCTGTAAACTAATGCATACAGAGAAAATATCTTTACTGCTCTTTATTTTTATTCCACGGTAGAGCAGCTGTGCATGAGTCACAATTCAAAATAATCTTTGTTTATCTGATACAGGCCGCTCCCATCACTTTAGGGTCCTCCTTTCTAGAAGTCCACTTTCTACCGATTGGTTAACTTTTGGAAGCCTGCCGAGGGGCCTTGACTGGTGTGCTGTTTGTACTTTGACTGCTCAGTCAGCAGCAGGTTATGTGACTGTAAAACAATGAATATTTCGAGCAGTTTGAAGTTTCTCAAGGTGATTTTTGCTTCATGAACTTGCAATAATGTTATTATGAGCGTGCTGTTTGGAGTAAGCAGTCAATGTGTTACTGTTTTAGAGGCTGAAATATGAACGCGTGTCTGTGGCTGTGAATGAGACACTACGCTCCCTCGGGTCAAAGTTAAACTGCTGGTTCCTGTTTATTAATCACCTATGAATGAAGGCCGTGGATTGTTCCAGCATGACGTTGAAGACAGGTGATGGGCTGTCTTCATAAAAGCTCGTCTGTGTTGAGGGTTAAACATTGACAGGCCTGCAGGGAGCTGCTGCTCCCAGATCCTTGTCCTCACTCCGTCTTTAACTCGACTGCAGCAGCTCCGGTTTCCCTCACAGACTCAGCCATGGGGACGCTCTGCACACTGACTTCCTGTTTACTGCTCGCCGTCGGAACGGTCACTGCTCAGACAGGTACGAACCTTCTCTAAAAATGTGTTGTCAGAAAACTGAAGAATTCCCCATTTGCTGTTGGGAATGTCTCGTTTTCCCTGAAACACTCAGTTCATCAGTGATTCACATTAGAAGCTTTCCTGATTGGTCGCATGTTGAACAGAAACGCTGGTTTGTTGTGAACCTGCACGTCTATTTAGCTATTATCAGCTTAATTTTAGTGAGTTTAAAAGGAAATGTTGATGAAGATAAAGAAAGATAAGGATGCAGCTTTTATGGTTATAAAATGTATTCTCACACCATAAACTCAAAGGTCTGATGTTTTATTAATATCGTGTGTGTGTTTGTCGCTGTGCTTCATTCAAAGCTTTAAATTAATCTCCAATCTACCCCGATCGCAATATCATCCAACACAAAGGCGATTTTTGAATGTTCTGCTAATATCATGTTTAAAAACTGATAACAAACAAGGAAACAACCAAGGACACAAACTAGGAAACAAACAAGGACACAAACTAGGAAACAAACAAGGACATATCAGCTGTTAATGACTGTGTAAGGGTCAAGCTATAAAAGCTTAACAGTGTTAATTATCTGACAGCTTCACCAATCACACCATTAAATAATCACTTCACGTACCCAGAGTATACAAGCTCATCGGACACTGTTAGAGATTCTTTTATCAAGCACTCAGATGTAATGAAATAACACTCAGACACTTCAGCAGTTTAACGTGCACGGGTGAGAGACTCAGGGGGAGACTCACACACTTCCCTGTTGCAGTCTGCCTTTATTTATACACGGCAGGAAGCATACAAAAAAGGAAATATCATGCTTATCTTGTCAAGCAAGCAGGTGTGATTTCTCAAGAACTTTGTATCCTCCACAAGGTCGTTTCTTACTCTTGGGTGGCGGTTTCCTGCTCCTGACATTTAATAAGAAGGCAAACAGTTTCCGTTATAGAGCAGAGAGCCAGCAGTTAAAATATGCAGCTGTTTGAGTACAAGAATATGCAGCTGTTTGAGTACAAGAATATGCAGCTGTTTGAGTACAAGACAGAAATATAAACACTCTTAGCTGATTATTATATGAATAATAAAACCTTTAAAAGCAAAAATCCTCTGACAGACACTCTATTCGGTACACCTGATTAGTAGATTCAACAAGCTGCTGGAAGCAATCCTCAGAGACTTTGGTACATGTTGATGTGACATCATCATGACATTGTTGCACAGCTGCTGCATCCATGGTAAGAATCTCCCGTTTCAACAAATCCCAAAGGTGCTCTGTGGGACTGAGATCTGTGCCTGTGAAAGAAATGACAGGTTTATTTACACTTCTGACAAATCTACTAAAAGTCTGGCTTAAATAACAACGTTTCGTGGATTAAAAAAGTGCTTTTAATTCACTCTAATGACAGTGAAGCGGAACCAGTTTGAAAAAGTGAGGATTGTAGGCGAAGGTTTAGCTCGCGTCTGGAAGTCGACACGATATTTTCTGTGCTGGAAAAGTTCAAAACCATCAGAGCTTCATCTTTTCTCTGACCTTTGACCCCTCTGTGCATTTGCTTTGCAGAGCCCACTAACACCAACGAGCGGGCACTGCCTCAGTGGCTGACCGGCATAATTGCCGTCTGCGGCTTCCTGTTCCTCGCCTTCGTCGTCATCCTGGCGAAGAAGGCGTGGTGTGAAAACCCCAGCAGGTCAGTTGGCCAAATACCGCCGAAGGACCGTTTGAATGTTTCAGTGCAGAAACGTTACATTCT
Organism: Pundamilia nyererei; assembly: GCF_000239375.1. Taxonomy (NCBI): domain Eukaryota; kingdom Metazoa; phylum Chordata; class Actinopteri; order Cichliformes; family Cichlidae; genus Pundamilia; species Pundamilia nyererei. The sequence continues at coordinate 3,593,738 of NW_005187447.1, forward strand.
GTGATTGTTCTGTGTCTGCGCAGCAGGACAAGCATTGAAGATGTGAGAGAACGTGACATTATCAGCAGCAACCTGTATGATATGCGCCTCAGCTCCATCAGGTAGGAACAAGACAGGAAACGCTGAAGATGCTTCTGTAACACCAAAGATCCTTGAGACATAAAACTCTGATTGTGAACACGACCGTTTATTCTACTTCTCGTTTTTGTTCTGCACCAGGAGGAAGAGCACCGAGTCAGGGAACGAAAACACCTACGAGACTAATCTGGACGCCTTCAGGTAGAAACACAAAAACCTCCATCAAAACAACCCGAGGGCCGAAGCTTCTTCCCTTAAACACACTCAGTGCTCAAACACAGCCCCACAGTCAGTGTCAGAGTCACCATCAGCGCCCTCTGTGGTTAACTTCAACACAAAAACCAGAAACACACGCCTCCAGTACACTTCCAGCACACCTCCAGCTCCTGTGATTCCTTCACAGTGCTTTATACCACAGCCTGCCAAGTCCTCACTCCGTGCCGTGGTCAGAAAGATGAAAATAAAAAGTCACATGGTGAAGGCACAAATCGTTCTTCCAAATTGAGGTACATTACTATCAAATATGAGTAACTGAGTAAAAACAATAGTTCCCAGCTCAGGTATCCTAACGCTGGAGTCCAACCACATTCACAGCTACTGCTAATAAACTGAGAAGCTTTAGATGCACTCTTCACTGAATCTGTCGTTTGTCCATCAGGAGCAAAGATGCACCAAACGCCTTCAACAACCTGGCAGCCGACATCAATGGCAAGACAACCTCCATGTGACTGCCCTGCAGAGAGTCTATTGGCTGTCTCAACATGGAGTCTGGAGAGACACAAAATTCTTTTTTTGTGCAAATTGTAATTATTTGTTTTGTGTTTTAAGGTGTGAGGAGTTCACCAGGGCGAAGGAATTTATTTACACTTACTGTATGATTGGCTTTATTTTTCCTCCTGATTGTGAATAATTGAATGTGTGGAATTAATATCAATGATCTGTACTCAGAGTAACGCATCAGCTGCTGTGTTTGTTAAAGGTTCATCGACTGTGCTGACTCTGTGCTCATTAATAAGTTATGTTTTCTAACAAACTGCTGTGTCGGGTCTCTGATTAATCATTCAACACGACAGTAAACACTGAAGAGACTAACAACAGCAGAATCCAGCTTTGGGCGGTGGGGGGTTGAATGAAATTAATAAAAGTCACCTGCAGTTCAGCTAATGTCCAGCAGAGGCAGCAGTGAGTCAGTCACCATATTAAAACGTCACAGCAGAAATAAAGAGTTGTACAGCCTGATGCTGAGGGTGTGGTGTTTTCTTTAATGACACTGAGGATTCCTGTAAAAATGTTGTGTATTGTGTTGTGTTCAAACAAATACTTCCATATTTCTGCTGGTAATTTCTGTGATCTAATTTAATTTTGTCACTACTTTGAACTCATGACCATAGATAAGATTATGAAGATCGATTGACTGGTAAATTGATGCTTCCCAGCTCAGCTCTCTCTTCACCACAGCAGACTGTTACCTCACTGGTAACAGACTGGTGGTCAGTCCTTAAGTGATGGGACTATGGCCCAACTGCCATGTGCCACCACATTTGGGCCTGGCCAGGTCCAATGTGGACCAGGCACCTGATCCCCAGTTACTGAAAGTGGCTTTGAAAACGAAACAATTCAAAAACCAAAAGGTAAACTGAAATGAGCAAAACCAGCCTGAAAAAACTAGCCTGAGATAAAATGAATTGTACTGAGTAGACTCAGTAACGAATGGCTAGTGAACAGCTAATGAAAAACAAGTATATTGTACATACTAGTACAAACCTCATTCAGTTTCAAACTTCTGGTTGGTCTCTGAGTCATTACCAATATTTCAGCTCCATGAAATAAATCTCGACTGCTGACCTGCCAGCAGTAAAAAACAAAAAACAACGCTTTCTTCTGATTGGCTACAGATCATTTTGAACTGAGAATCATACAGTAAAACAGTCCTTCAAAGTCAGTTTGGATCTATTATCTATTATTTATTTGAAATCAAACAAATTTTCTCAACAACTTCTGAGAACATGATTAAGAAATGATGCAGAATAACAAGGAAGCGCTAGCAGACCAAAGCTGCAGGTTTCCACTCTGATTTCTGATATTCGGACATATTAGTGCTCATAACAACACAACAGCAACAAAAATACATTGTTAATTCTCAACAAGATCAAAAATAAATTAGATTTCATCTACTCTGGCATTTGCATATGAAGTACCAAAAAATTAAGACAATAATTATGACAAAGTAAAAGTTGAACATAAAGTATTTTGCATTTGATTGATATGTATAAAGTACAGGATGCTGCTGAGGCCGGTGCTCAGCTGCTGCTAAACACTTGAGTCAGACGAAGATGCGCAGCCACAAACTGCTACCTGCACAGTAGGAAACCATTCAAAGCAAAATGCTGACATTCAGTTGGATCGTCGTGTTCTCAGTCTAAAACAAACTGAGTTTCTTAGCACTTCAGGACAGCTGCTCATAAATACTGGGTATTTAATGAAAGGGATTAAACTGAGAGCTCTACTCATATTTGTTGAATGAGAAGATCTGGATGCTGGATGAGAATTAATATTAGAAGTTTATTGGTTGCAATTTGCAACTTGCAGATTTGCAACTTGCAGATAGCTGCAGTTATCTACCACCAGCAGACCTGAATTTGAAGGCCTGTGGCAGCTCTGGGGAAAGCTCTTGTCCAGTTTCCACATTTTCTCAAGTTAGCTTCTGCTGTTTTACAGAGCTGGTAACACAGGACAGACTCCTCATGGAGAAGAAACCAGAAAAAAAGCTGCTCAGTGTGGACTTTTATGCACACCTGAGTGAAACCAGCCGATATTCTGTGCTTATGCTCAGAGGTGAGAGGGTTCAGAACGCAAGGCCTAAAGACCGGTCAGGAACGCCACGGTAACCACCGGTTGCAGGAGGTTGCTTGTGGTCGCTAGTTGACACCTCCTCATCACTGCAGAGATCAGTAGCAGATTGCGGCTATGACTGACCGCAGCAAAGAAAAGAACATGACGGAGAACGCAAGGATTTCACTGAATGTCGGCCCGATGCTTTTATTCACATCTCCTTCAACTACAATGTGGAAGACACTGTATCTGTTGCCAGGGGCGACAGGAGTCTCCATACCCACCAAGTCCTGAGAGTCTCCATGGAGACAGACATGTTTGCATGTTCTATAAAGTGTTGCATGAACTCAGTGGAAGAAAGCGGGAGTTTGACATCGGTATGCTTGTGTGTGCTCTGTTCAGCAGTCAGCATACGTGGAAACAGAGGATATGTGATGGCATCAAATGATGGCACCGTTTAACATGTTTGGCTAAACAACAGAAATACAGTGGAAGCACTCGAATAAATAAAAAGGAATCAAAAATAAATATACCTCTGTTATGAAGGGATATTTCAATGAGCTTCACGCCCACTGTTTTCATTTTCCAGATTTTGAGTGAACAGTTTGCAGGTTTTTAGGACACAACATTTTCTATTAGATGGCGATGTTGGCAAGAAACAGTTTCCTCATTTCTAGACAAACTTTGTGTTATTAGTCTCTTCCCATCTTCTACGATTTATGTGGAAACAAGTTTACAGATTTCAGCTCTTACAGGTTTATATTTTTTTGGCCACTTTTCTTGCGCAATACTTGGCAAAATAACAAAACAGTAATTAAAACCCAACGATGACTGTAATTTTCAGATCTAAACATGAACCTTTTCCACAGCAGGAACCAGGGTCTAACTGCCAGGAGACACCCCCACCCCCTTAGAGTTTCCCATCTGTCTGTTGCACACCTTTGAGCTATAAAACTAAAAGTGAAGTTCTTTAAAGATCTTATTAATGAAGCTCAAATATTTGAACTGGCCAGTCACATAACTATGTGTTGTTTATGTTGCAGTCCAAACATAGCAACATGAGCTGCAGGTTGTCGTGGATGAAACCATCAAACAGGAAGTGGAATTATTTTCAGTCTTGGTGTTTACAGTTAGTTATTTTAAAATATATGTCCAGCTACAGTTTGATTAGGTTTAGGGAAACATTGTGCTTTCTGGCTCGGCTTCCTTGCATGCTGATTGGTTAAAGTCTGAAAGGACCACTGGAGCCTGCTCTTGTAAATGTTTGCTCCAGATTGTGCATTGTTTGAGTTCCTGCGGTGAAAAAGTGCTTTTAGACCCAAATGAAAGTTCTTAAAAATGAAAAAAAGGTTTGGAGTGGAAAATCACAGGTATAGAGCCAATATGAGGATGAAACTAAAGGCTAGCAGCTGTTTCTTTCATGTTTGGCTGGTTGTGATGGCAGAAAAAAAAAAAAAAAAGGGAAGCTGACAGTCAGCGGCGTTACGCTCCACATCGGTCTTCACTTTTACAATAACGGCTACTACACGGCTAACAGTGGACCACAGAAGAGATGCTAGGCTAACATCAGCCACATCTTTCCCTTTTTGTTCCTCTGGTTCCATTCGTGAAAGGTTTCCCATCAGTCCGTGTCTCAGTTAGTATCAGTTAGTGCAGGCTGATTTGGCCATGCCTCCGTCAGTACGGAGCGTTGTCTCGATCAAAGGATAAATAACAGCAGAGCTTCTCAACCTGGTTCTGGGTTATGACATCAGATTTTATAGTTGGGTTGGGTCGGTTCCACGATTACAGGACAGAATTGATGCTACAGGATATCAGCTGACTCGTTTTTATCTCTACCTGAGAACAACGTGGTGCGAGATCAGTTTATTAGCGATCAATAAATTCCTTCTCGTTCTCATTCTCTCGAACTAGGCAGGCTGACCAGGTTCAGCTACCCTTGGGCAGACTCCACTTACACATCCTTGGTGATGGTCGTCCCGGTTCTGGAAAACTGCTTTAACTGCAAAATCAGCCAATCAGCACCCAGTGAGAAACAAATGAGCCACTCATGTTGCTGCACAGTCGAGGACAGCTTGAGCTGGGTGGTGTCAGACCGACCTGCTCGTTATTGTAGTAAAGATGAAAGGGGGAGGACAGAACATTGATCTGGCGGTATTTTGGATCGAGCTGTTACGCTGCTCACAGCCATTATTCTGTGAGCAGGTTTGTGACCGCTGATTCTGCAGATGCAAAATAACTCACCAGCAGCGCTTCAAAGATGAGTTACTGCTCCCGAAGGCGCATCTGGAAGGACCACCAACTGCAGTCCAAGAGGGTGGACAAGAGCAAGGTAACTACACTTTATTATCTGTTTAGGAGCTCTTTGATTTGTGGTATTTTAGAAAGCGTGGGCATGCCTGTTTAAGGATTAAATATTACAGCGTGAAAACTACAGCGCGGGAAGTTTACTTTAGATCCAAACAGCAAGCACGAACACAGCTGAGACCCAATGTGGCGCCCTGACCCAGAGGTTGAGAAGCTCTGTTTAACATGTAAAGAAGGCCAAAACCCACCAACCCGTGCACAGGAAGTGCGCGCGTGTGTGTGTGTCTGACACCGTTTCTTTTGTCAATTTTTTGCGTGTTGGGGTTCAGAGTGACTATCAGAGTTGTTGTCCAGGAGTCTGAGCGTGTGCGTCGCAGCAGGAGCTCCGTGTGTGTGTGCAGGTGTGTGAGCAGTCGTGTGTTATGACAGGACATCCAGCGTGACCGTTCCTCTCTGTTTTTTCAGGATGGCAACGGCCTGTTCGTGCGTCGCTCCCTGCAGACTCTCTCCGTTCACCGCCAGGATCTGATCGCCTCGTTTCAGACGCCCGTCCGCCGCTGCCGCGCCCTGAAATCAGCCGACACGCAGCACGTTTACATTCCCAGTGCCTCGCAGCACGTGACATCATCAGACAGAGACGGGTCCTGACCTTGCTGAAGACGGTCTTCACGTAGATCGGCAGGGCTCCGTGCGGACTGCCGAAGCCACCGACGATGCTGAAGCCGAGCCCCTCTGAACCTTTTTCTAGGCTGATGCTGCGAGGCCGTGGACCGCTGACGAGGAGGGGGAGGAGAGACTCTGGGTCAGATCAGTACTTCCTGTCATTACTCCTGAGTGTGTGTGTGTGTGTGTGTGTACTCACTCAGGCTCTGCTGTGTGTGTGTCAGTGTTGTCCAAGGGAATGGAGCTGCTGGTCAGACTTTCCACCTGTGAGACGATGGCGCTGATGTTGGTGTCCGCCACCACCTGAGAAGCACACACACACACACGCACACACACACACCCAAAGAGAAATCAGAATAGTTCATGTGTGCTCTGAATGTAAACACGTGACAGACCTCTCTCTTTACTGAACATTTTTATCCCCCGAGTGACGAACGTGACAGTAAAAGGGCGTTTTATCAACAAATCCCAAAGCAGCACAAACACTGGGGAACGCAGGCAGTATTTACTTCATGTCATTTGGGTGCACACAGACTGATTAATGATGATGCTGTCGAGAAGCTAATCATGAGCTCCGGAGGCTCTGGTGTTGTAGAGAGACTTTCCCATCGAGTGATCCAGAACGTCTCACCCGGGCTTCCATGTTCTTCCTGTGATGCTCACAAATAAAACAAACTTCTGATAACACACGGAGAGTAAAATCTCTCTGTGTGTTATCAGCTCATTGCTGCGTCTTAGGTTTGTCGGGCAAAGATCAGGCAGTGGATGAACTTCCACCCTCTGGCCTCAGGGGGCATTAACAAGCTCACTGTGGGTCACAAGTGCTCACAAGTGTTTTTGAACCAAAAGGCGTTCCACAGTGGTTCTTCTTTTTATTGCTTTACTTTCTCCTCCAATCAGAGGAAGAATGCACAGTGTGTGTAGTCCAAACTCCAGTGCACCCCCCCCCCCAACGGTTGCAGACATTACTTAGCCTGACCCTGTTGTCCGCCTAAGTTTTCCAGTAAATCTGCTGTAATAGTGGGGTCACATGCTGGAGTATTGCTCACCACCTGCATTCTCACAGTCCTCCCCGTGTACAGGTGTGCCAGGCATGTTTTACCTGCAGGCTGATGTTTCCGTAGCTGTTCTTCAGCATGGCCACGACCTCGCTGTGAGACAGGCCGTCCACAGACTGCCCGTTAACACTGACGATCCTGTCTCCCACCTGAAAACACAGAGAGACACGTTTCCATCACTTCCTGGAGACGGCCTCATCTCTCCAGCCTCCTCCTACCCTTAAACCAAGCCTTTATACTTATAACTGATCCAACTTTGGCTTTAGGGGGGGCATCGTGGCCCTGTGACGAAGTCTGCTCCACACCCACACAGCTACAGTGAGACTAAAGTTTGGTTTCAGCCTGTTTTTTTCACATGGTTGGTGGGTGCAGCTTTCAGGTGGAAAAGGCGTGGTCTCAGTCACCTTGAGCTGGTGGGTTTTAGCAGCGACTCCGCTGGCCTGAATCATGGCGATGAAGATGGGGATGTCACCCAGAGGACTGCCCTTCCCTCCTGCTACACTCACCCCAAGGGAGTCGCCGAGACCCTGAGATACACGGGTGGAAGAATAAAAGGAGAGCAGAATGACATCTAGCTTTAACCATGAAATCACAGCTACGGGTCTTTCTTATCCAGGACTCACTGTTTTTGGTTTTTCTTGTGCTTTGATGGAAATAAAAATATAAAATAAAAGGTGGACGCAGACCTTCTCACTGTGCGGTGACAGTGACATCTGGTCTGCACTATTCATGTGAGTTTTTATTTTACAGCAATCCAGGGATCAGAGGTCAGGTGACCTACAGTGTGTTTGTAAGTGCATGTGAGGTCATTACCCTGGTGATCTCCACTGTTCGGATGCCTTCGTCGAGCCCTGCACACACAGCAGAGAAAACGCGATCAGTGCTCTCTCTGTAATCAACACATTTGCATCACTCTGACCAATCACATGTGTCTACCTGAGGTGGAGGAAGTGATTTCACCAGTGGGCTCGGCGTTGTTATTGAGGGGCAGGCTTGAGGTTGGGGGGTCAGATGGCTCAGGTGACTGTGTGAGGGACGGAGCTGGAACGCCTGAGCTGTTTGTGCTGGCGTGACTCATCTGAAACAGAAAGTGTCATATCAGCTCACGCTGCTCGCCATGTCAGAGAAAGAAAATCTAGTTCAGGTGCTCCCAGGTGAGGAGGCATGTCCATCATCGCTTTACAGTTTACACAGGAAGCAGGTTTATTTTGTTAAAGCTGAGATCAGGACAATCCTGGCACTCTGTTCCAGAATGAACTCAGACCCGGGGTGGGCCATCGTGGGAGAGAGGAGCAGAAGGAACAGCTGGAGCCATCCAAGCCTGCTGGTTTGAATCCCTGCTCAGGTGTCCTGACTAACATAAGCACAAACAAAAAAAACAGAAAGGGCTAAACTCTGATTTAATGAACCCGTCTCTCTGTGCTCTTCTTCTCTCCTCTTTCCCTACTGACGGTCGCCCCTCCCCGAGCCTGGTTCTGCTGGAGGTTTCTTCCTGTTAAAAGGGAGTTTTTCCTTCCCACTACCACCAAGATCTTGCTCATGGCGATCTGATTGTTGGGATTTTGTATCTTTGGGCTTGTAGTATTGCTTATCTTACAGTGTTAGGGACCATCATAAATCTGAACTCTCTCAGACCTGGCTCCCATGTGAATTACGTCTGGATGTGATCCAGGAGGCAGCTTTGAGTCGGCCGAGCTCCAACAGGACAGGACCCCGAGCACACTGCAGGACGGACACACACACACAAACACACACACACGTTAAACCAGACCACCTCAGAGCTGCAGTAAAGACTTTTATGGTAAACTAGCGCTGAAGTTTGCATCAATTTGACATCATCTCAAAAAAAGTGTGACGCTGACTTTGAGCGAAGTCGTGGAAAGCTTTAACAGTGGGAGGAATTTACTGTTGTGTTACAGGGCTGCAAATAACTGAAACATCCACATCCACGCGGGGAAACAGGAAGTGAGGGATGCTAACGCATTCCTGCAGCTCTGTGTTAACTCTGAAATGATTTCAGCAGCAGAAGCACACGATAAAAAGTCTGCTTTCAGAGTTAGATTCAGGTAGTGTGGTAAAGACCGAGCAGCAGTGTTGGAAGAGAAAGTGCTGGAACATGTTCCCTAAATTCCTCGTGCACTCTTTGTGTCCTCGAAATTTTACTTTTTCTACGTGAAGAAACACGTTCATGCACCGCCTCTTTAGTGTTTGTGGAACAATCTGAATCCAGTAAACTGATTTTTTTAGGTCTGTCAGTGAAACACAGAAATCTCTCACTTCTAGCGACCAACCAATGAAAATGATCTGTTAGTGCGTGAAATAAAAAGCTCCGCCTCAGCATGTGCTTCTGATTAAATGTAGTATCAGTACTTCTACAGATCAGTGTTACTGCAGTAAACGCTCACAGTACTGTTCAGCACCTTCAGGATGGCAGCCACGGCTTCCTGGGAGGAATGTCTCGCGTCATCACCGTTCACGGACAGAATCTGATCTCCCTGCATCAGCCGGCCGTCCAGCTCAGCGGCGCCCCCTCTGACCACCTCTGAGATAAACACACCGCTGCCACTCCTGGGACGGACAGACAGACAGACAGACAAACGACATTTTCTCATCTGTAATCAAAAAAACGTTCCAAGACAAACTTTAAGCAGAAACAGATTTAACTCTGATGTTTTCCTGTCGTTATAATCAAAAATGAGACGTAATCCTCCTAAAATCAGATCTCATGACTTCCTTAATTTTCCTGACAGTTTTTTTTTTTAATGTGGACCTCTTCCCGACGATGCTGAGCCCCAGCCCTCTGCCGCTCTTCTTCTGCAGCTCCACCTTAAAGACGTCCAGGTTCTCCTCATCTCTGTACTGAGCCTCGTCCCTCAGGACTGTCAGGCGGACCTTAGCCGGTGTCTGACGCAGGGCGGCGATCGCCTCCTCGTGGGACGCCCCGCGGAGATCCACTTCATTCACCTACACACACACACACACACAGACACACACAGACGGTGGATGTAGGAGCTGTGTTTGAGCAGGGGGAGCTGAAGCAGGTTCGTTTCTGAGCAGACAACATTAGATTCAACTTTCAAATCTAAATATCTTTTTGATCCAACTGAGTTTTTGACGACTCTGCAGAAGGTCGGACCTCCTACTGTGAGCAGTAACTACATTCGCCAGCTAACGTTATGGCTCGTATACATCCTGTTAATGATGTAATGACAGGTAGATGGGCACCTCCTCCCGTGGGTGGTGCTGTGTCTGTGAATACCTCCAGTATCTGGTCTCCGGCCCACAGACGCCCATCTCTGGCTGCAGCTCCTTCTTCGTACACCTCGTGGATCATGATGGCATCCTAGTGGAGAAACAAGAAGAGAGGGTGAGGCCTGGCTAGAGTCTGTTCATGAACTGAAGATGAAGAAGACTGATCTTCATCATCAAAGTGGAACGCTGTCCTGGCTTCATGTTAAACAGTAAGGATGGGTATCGTCACTGATTTCTAGAATTGATTTGATTCCAATTCACAAGGTCCTGATCCGATTCGATTCAATTTTGACTCCGACATTTAGAAATATTATAATCTCTCTCTTCAAATATTTTTACAGTGAAGCACAAGTAACGATTACAAAAATGCCCCATGGGCTCTCATTGCTTAATTTTTATATTTTTATCACCAAGAAAGGGGGGAAAACAACAACAACAAAAAATGAAACAGACAACCAAGACGGTAGAAAAAGCCAAACAACAACAACAACAAAAAAAACCTCCCTCCCTCCCCACACCCTTCCCTGATCCCAGAGTGCTATCACTTTGTTATAACCTAGGGTAAAGCCCACATAGTAGTTTCTTGTTTGTCCATAGTTTCCAGATACTCAGTGAGTGACCTCCAGATTTGATCATAGTCCTCCAGTTTGTCATTTATAGAAATGTTATAATTCTGATCATTTATGACTGGTGGGTATTAACCCTAGAACACTATTGCTATAAATAAACTATAAATAAACACAATCACTAATACCGGGTGATTTTTACGTGATATAATATGACCAACAAAACGTACTTGTCATCAAAATATATCAAAATATGACAACACATGACAAATCAGAGTGGTCTGCTTTTACTTTCAACTGTGCCATGTCTAACAAAATGAAAAAAAGTGTCATGGGGTGACCCTAAAATAATGCTCCAAAATGTAAATGTATTTGCTCGGGTGAAAATCACCCAGCGATGGTGTTCTAGGGTTAACCAAGCAAATATTTCAGAAAACAGAGATTTGAGATGGGAAACTGTTCTTGAAGTACACTGACAGAGAGAGAAAGAGCTGTGCAGGAAGTGTGTTTTTATCGTGGTGGAAGCAAAATAGCAAAAGTAAGAGGGAATTCATGTCGATGTTTAGGTGAAGCGAAATGTGAAGCGTAGTTTGGATCTTCTTTTGCTGCTGGTTTAGTCAACTTTCACTGGAGAGTGACTAAACCTGCAGCTTCAGAATCTGTGAGCTCTCGGCTTTCAGCTCCAACTGTACGTACACGTCTGGGTAGGTGCCATCGGGTGAGAAGACGACATTTCACTGATTCTGATGCGTCGGGTCCGCGCTTTGTGTTTACGTCTTTTTGTGGAATCCTGCTCTCATTTACTGATTGGAGTTGGAGTCTGACCCGCGGACCTTTGCTGTCTTTCCCTCCCTATCTCTCCCTGCTTTCCTGTCTCTCTACACTGTTACTATCAAATAAAGGCAAAAAAAATAATTAAAAATAAAAAATCTGACACTTTTTAAGGAGTTTCCAGCATATGTGATCCTTAATAACTTTAAAAGGACGGACAGTAACAGCTGTTAGATCATCACTGATGCTCACAGCTGGTTACAAAAGCAGGTATAGCACTGGACTGTAAAGTTACACACTGTGTGTGTGTTCGTGCGTGTGTGTTACCAGCTGTGTGTCTCTTCCTCCCACTATACTGAGTCCCAGTCCAGATCGACCTTTGCAGATCTCGAGCAGTGTCTCCTGACCAGGAACCACAGCACAGCAGGTTGGGTCTGAGGAGGACGAGGATCAGTTTACTCTTAGAAAGTCTGCATGTCGATCTGATTTTTCACAGTTAAATGTCTGTGTTTGTACCTCTGTGCTGATCGGGGCTGATCAGAGGAGGAGAAGCTGCCATCCGTTTACTGTGTGACTGGACACACACACACGCACACAGATCAGATGTATTGATAGAGGCTTTTGTGTGACTGATAAGAACAAACTGAGCGAAGTGAAATAAGTCCATAATAACAGTAACCACATGATCTCATCTTTAACTTAAAGGATATGGGCGCTTCCTGTGAGGTTACCTGCTGCTCCAGTGTAGCCTGCAGCTCATTTTCTGGAGACTCTGCAGCTTTCAGCCTCTGCAGAGGAAACAGAGCACAGCGGGTCAAGGAGACACATTCATGTCCTCATTCAGTCACATTCATGTCCTCATTCAGTCACATTTCTGGGACATCTGGAACAAAACCTTGAGGACAAAGTTTGTAATATGAAATATGTCGTCTTGATGCATTCTCAATCATCCAGGTAAGTAAATCTCCAAAGGTTGATTCTGTTCATCTGGACGTAGCGTTTTCAGTGGGAGAAACGTTTCATCACTCATCCAAGTGACCTGTCCAGGATGTGTACATCCTCATCATTGAAAGAGTGTCCACTGGCCTTATCTCATTCATAATTGTTGATGAGATTCATACACAGTTAACTTTTTTTTTTGACAGAAAGATAAAGTTGACGATGGTCAGGAGTAAACAGAAGACAACAGTTCCAAAATTGGGAAAAATTCACATGAAGTCTGGTCTGTTTGATCAGAGAATGTCAGTATTAAGGTTCCCAAGGGTGAACATTACCATAATAATCTGAACAATTACACCCTGGGGGCGGAGTCTGATGGCTGTGTACCTTTCTGAAAGTGTTGGCCTCTCTCAGACTCTCGGGGACGCTGTTCCTGCTCCTGCTGTTCTGCTCGGCTTCGTCGCTTGGCTCGTCCTGTTAAGCAGACCTCAGATCAGCTCACACTTACAACTCGTTCCCACGTTTCCGTTTCAGATTCAGCTTCACACTCACCGGCGCATCCGACAGCGGGTGGAGCGTCAAGCCGTCGGGGGGGCAGGGCCCGTCAGAGGGGGTGGATCCACTGAGCAGGGTGGGCGAGATACACTGACATACAAACACAAAGAATGAACTTCGGTGCTCGTCTCAAACAAGCAGACGCCACTTTCTTCTCTGTGGAGGTCAAAGCTGAACGTTGTTGTGTTCTGAGCGCGGTCACACAGCTGATGGACTTCCACATAAACAATCAATAACCGACTGTTTCGCGACCCTAAACTTTAAATATGAATAGTTTCTCTTCTTTGTGCAAACACTGAAGGCTCATCCGTCTGTGAAACACTAACATCTTCACAAAGGACAGGAAACATTACCTGAAAACTTTTACCTACACCTCCTGCAAATTCTCACAGGTGAACTTTTTCATCAAGACGACCAAACAAATCAGATCAAAACATTTTACACACAGCAGTCTGAACATTTTGAGGATTAAACCACGGTCATTAAAGAGAACTCCATCCTGCCATTACTCACACTTACATGGACGTTTGGCTAAATGATCTCACGGTGACCTTCACCTGCTTCCTCTGGTCTGTTTCAACTTTGACGACAAACCTTTTTATTCTTTTCACACTATCTGGCTGGCATCATATAGGTTTACACCACATAATGTCAGCTGTATTGCGGCTTGATGATGACGTGAAGACGTCATGAAAGTGACCAAGCACTGACAAGGTAGCAGTGTATATATATTTTTCTCAAAAAGGTGACATTAACGAGTCTGTAATCACTCAGCCTGACACAGTGACATTACAACAGACAAAAATACTGCTTCATTCAACAAAAGGATTTTAAATGCAGCACCTGATATTTATACCAGGACAAGTGTCACTGCTCAAAACTGGAGAGCACATATCCAAAGGAGAAGGAGACAGAGAAGCTGTATCCCGTGTGTGTGTGTGTGTGTTCGTTTACCTCAGGGCTGGCTGGGCTGAGAGAGGGTGGTGGAGGGGGAGAGGGGAAGGGAGGGACGGCCATCTGGTTTATTGCATCGTCGTTTCTGCAGAGACACAGAGAATAACGAGTTTTTCACTTCAGTTTGAACAGACTGCTACACACACGCCCACACCTGTACTGTATTTGATCTCTCCTTTATCTGTGACACTCTGCCCTTTGTTCATGTGAAGCATTCATGTCTAATTACTGACTCTGTGGTAGAAGAATTTGTGGAACTGTTTTATAATATCGTGTAAATATAATCCCTTAGAGATAGGATAGGGTGAGAAGTTCAGCCATTCGGGAGGGGCTCAGAGTAAAGCTGCTGCTCCTCCGCATCGAAAGGACCCAGTTGAGGTGGTTCAAGCATCTGACGAGGACGCCTCCTGGGCAAGGTTTTCCGGCCATGTCCCACTGGGAGGAGGCCCCGGGGCAGACCCAGGGCATGCTGGAGAGATATCTCTCAGCTGGCCTGGGAACGCCTTGGTGTTCCCCCGGATAAACTGGAGGAGGTGGCTGGGGAGAGGGAGGTCTGGGCTTCTCTGCTTGGGCTGCTGCCCCCACGACCCCGGCCCCAGATAAGCCGAAGAAATGGATGGATGGAGGGTTTTATAATAATCTACCTGAAACTGATGATGCATGTGGCATCCTTCAATTTGCAATGTCTAAAAATTCTAGATAAAGTGGCTCCTCTCAAAATCAGAAAGGCAGCACTGTAAAATCCCCGCCCGGGATCACAGAAGCTATCCGCAGCTTTAGGCAAATCTGCCGTTAAACTGAGCGCCTGTGGAAAGCCACAAAACTTGAGGTTCATAAGCTCCACTTAAAAGAGCTATTATCCACCTTTAACAACATAGTGAAAGATGTGAGAGCCACTTATTTCTCTAAACTACTTGCAGTAAGAAAAAGAAATCCTAAGGTTCTTTCGATACAGTCAATAGCATCATCTCTCCTCCAACTCCATGTATACCAGTCTTCTCAGATATGGATTGCAATGCCTTTTTAAGATTTTTCCAAGATAAGATTAGTGGCCTAAGAGGAAATATAACTCCCTTAGATAGCCCCTTCAACTGTGATCTCCCACATCCCATAATTATGGAGTCTTTTCACTCAGTTTCTTTAAAAGATCCATCGGAAATACTAAGTCAAATGAAACCCTCAACGAGTCCAGCTGATGTCTTACCTACTTCTCTGTTTTTGACACCATTGGGCCCTCTGTGGTCACATTGATAAACTTTTCCCTGCTGTCCGGCTCTGTCCCCAGGTGTTTTAAACAGGGGGTTATTCAACCTCTGCTGAAAAAGCCTAACCTGGATCCAACACTTCAGACAAGCTACAGACGCATCTCAAAACGTCCTTTCATTTCTAAAATATTAGAAAAAGTCTCGATAACTTTCAGTCAGGTTTTTGAAAGTTACACTCCACAGAGACAGCTCTCTTTAAAGTCACAAATGACCTTTTGATGGCCACAGACAGAGGTGTTTGCTCAGTCCTTGTTCTACTGGACCTTAGCTCAACCTTTGATCATCAGATCTTAATCCACCACTTAAATCACATGGTAGGGATATCTGGATCTGTCCTAAAATGCATCACATCATTTCTGGCAGTTAGATCACTTTTGGTTTCAGTAGGAAACCTTTGGTCAGATATAGCTGAATTTTCATGCGGGGTTCCACAAGGATTGGTTTTAAGCCCCTTGTTATTTTCATTATATATTCTGCCTTTAGGCCTTATCATTAGCAGTTTCAAAATGATTTCCTACCATCTGTATGCAGATGATATCCAATTGTATATCTCGTTTAAACCTTGGGAATTAGACAAATTATCCATCCTAATGGACTGTCTTAAGTAAATTAATGGTTGGATGGCAAACAATTTTCTGCAGCTGAACGCAGACAAGACTGAGTGTTTAGTTCTTGGTCCAGAGAGTATCAAGCCTAAAATCAGACAACATGTCTGACAAAGGCATCTTTAAATCACATTCAAGCAGTGCAAAATGCCGCAACAAGGCTGTTAACCCACAGTCATGAATTCACTCATATCACTCCCTTGTTAAAGTCCTTGCACTGGCTTCTGGTTGGGTATAGATATCAGTTTAAAATCCTCACTCTAACTTTTATGTCTTTATGAGGAGGGGCCCCCACTTATATCATCGAGCTTCTTCACCCTTACTCTCCAAAACAGATCTATAGATCCACTGATAGTGGTCTTCTGACTATTCCACGGACCCGTTTGAAAACAAAGGATCATGCTTTCCAAACCCTAACACCAATACTCTGGAACAGTTTACACCCCCTCTACGCACCACCGACTCTGTGACTTCTTTTGAAAAACAGCTGAAAACACATCTTTAAGACAGGCATTTGGGTAACGTTCTTGTGTAATATGTTGTTTTGTCTGATATGTTTTTGTATTCCTTGTAAAGTACTTTGTAACACATTCCTGTCTTAAAAAGTGCTATACAAATACATTTTACTTACTTACATCATGCAGGATGATGTAGAGCTGTGATTGGCCTGAGGAATAACATGCAGTGTGTCACATGTGACGCGATATTACAGTGACATGAATCCATGTGCCTCCCCTCTGACTCAGCATTGAGCAACAAAGATGGATTTACTTGAGCAGGACAGACTGAATCTGCTCTGGAACTATGCAAAGCTTTGTGACTGTGCCATCAGATTCACCAGTCTCTCTGGCTTAAACTCAGAATGTCTGTTGGTTTGGAATTTCCAGAGTGCGTCGTGGAGGTGCAGCAGAGCTGTAACAGCTGCAGAGTAGCTGCAGCTCACCTACAACTTGGACAGAGCAGTGCAGCTCTTTAAACTGCAGCAGCATGACGGTGATGCTTCACATAGCTGAGTGTCAGGGCTCAACAACAGGCTAAAGAAATCTATGATCCCGGGAGAATCCACAGAGGAGGACAACCGGAAACAAAGCTCCACAGTCCGAGGTCCTCCTCAGCAGCTGCAGGTTTCATCTTTTTAATCTTTTTTAAGTAAAAAAAGAAATAAAAACAGACAGATGCTTCAGTTTTACTGTGAAGGCGTCTCCTCGTGTGCTCTTTCGAGTCTCACACTGCAGCATCAGCAACGGCTTCCTCTACGTTGTCATCCATCTGTCACTTTGTGCTGCTGTAGTGAACACTCCTCACTGATGACTCACTCATGCTTCCTCAGCGTAGTCTGTGCAGCTCCTGGTTTCCTCACACCTCTGGGCAATCCCCACCTGGTTTCCCCCTCCAGGTGGGAGAGCCCAGTTTTGTTTTGTTTTGTTTTTTTATCCCTCCCCGGATCTTAGTTTGATCAATACATTTAGAAAAAAGGAAACACAGATTTACACAAAAATAGAAAAACACAAAACCGTGAGAACAAACTTCAGCTTCACAAACAGTAAGTTCAAACCTCATCACCCCTGCACTGCAGGGACAGCTAAGCCAGGACTTTCTCATAAAACACTGCCACCTAGTGGTGAAATCTTAAATATTGATTCATCCATTTTCTTCCACGGATCTGAAATTTGATACATTCGGATCACAGCTCTGCCACACCTGCAGAATTTGTGTGTTTATGCCTTACGCAGCAGGTATCCTCTGGCTGTCAGCATGACTGATTGTAAAATGATGTCTGATTGGATAGAAGTCAGGAAATGGGTCGCCTGCTCATTCGATCACTGAGGTCACTAAAAAGTTTGCAAAGGAGTTTCTTGTCTTGGTTGCTGGTTTCAGCTCTGATTGAATAGAACGTAGTGTTTGCTTTGGAACTGAAGGACCTGTTACAGTCAGAAAGGAGGCCAGAGAAAGCAAACGATCCAGGCCGTATTCATCTGACCCCAAAAAGGCAAAATTGTGATGATGGAAATGTTCAACTTCATGCCAGGACATCACAAACCTAAGACGATATTCAACCTTTATGTACAGTCTCGGCATACATCAACACACTGCAAAGTTCTCATGTCTCAGCTGACTCACGAATGAGAGGAACAGCAGGCTGGAACAAAGCAGAATTAAGTTTTAAACACTGACGTGCAAACAGAAAATGTAACGCTGTAATGGCAGACAGTGTGACACCATCTCTCCTCCTCCTCTTCCTCTCCTGATAGGGCCATAGCTGTAATCCAAACTTAGGCTCAGTCCACCGGGCCCGGCTGAAGCCGCATTTATTATATCTACAACTGCAGCAACAGCTTGGCGGGTAACAGAGCAGAAAACAGCAGCAACGCCCCCCAGAGAGCCGGCAGACATGAAGGAGGGCGTAGCGCCATGTGGAACAACTCCGCCGTTACTTCAAACCCTCAGAGGAGGTGTCTGAAGCTCGTTGGATTTGAGGCATCGCCATTAAATGGAGCCATCTGCATCACGGGAGCCGCTAAGGTCCTCGTCCTGTTCTTATGTTCATTCTCAGAGCTCATTACTGCAGCACTCAGTCCGAGGATGCTGAACACGGCGAGAGCGCCAACGTCCTGCAGCTCTGACACGATTTAATCAGAGCCGCAGGAGGAAGGAAGAAAAAGAGAGAGAGAGCGTGAGAGAGAGAGAGCGAGAGAGAGGACCATCATAAGAGTCAAAACAGAACACTGATATGATCAGGGAATCATGGGAGGAGTCCCTTCATCTCTTCCAAACACACCACCTCCTCCTCCTCTCCCTCCTCCACCATACTGATTCATTCTAAAGACCACGTTTACCCTGAGAGGCGGACGTCATTCACGCTGCAGGAAGAATAAAAGTCCTGAATGCAGCACAGAGATACAAACTCAACTGCAGGAAACAGCTTCCTTCATTAATTCAGCCAAAGAAAAATATTCACAAGGAAACATTACATTTAGTATGATGATCATAAAAACATAAAAAAGTTGCTGCATTTTAATATTTCAAATTCAAAAAACAAAGGACGTTAAGAAACAGGAGACATAACATCATGTCCAGAATATCTGCATAGTGTTCAGAGATGAGCAATAACGCGTTACAAGTAACACGGTTACTTTTTTCAAGTAACGAGTAAAGTAAGGGATTACTATTGCAAGAAAGTAATTAGATTACTGTTACTTTCCCGTAAGCACGCTGCGTTAATGCGTTACTAAACCATGATTTTGTTTGTGAGAGTGTCTCATGACACTGATGTAAGTACGTGCAACGTTCGTGGTAACAGACATGTGCAGATCAACAATGGATAATATGGATTGCGAGTACGACTATACCACAAGCTAATGCTAAGTCAGCCATGGAGCTACTCCAGCGCTCCATTAATAAACAGATAACAACGCAACTGGACTGCGCTGTGATCGTGGCAGGAGATTTTAACCATGCAAACCTGAGATCTGTCCTGCCTGGATTCTTTAAAAACATGATTTTTCCCGACGAGGGAAAACAACACACTGGACCAGGTTTACACCAACATCCCAGATGCTTACAAAGCCACCCCACTGCCTCATCTCGGACTCTCTGACCATCTCTCTCTGTCCCTGATCCCTGGTTATAAACCTCTAATTCAAAGACAAAAACCATCTGTAAAAACAGTACGAGTGTGGACCGCGGAAGCCACCATGGCCCTACAAGACTGTTTTAATAACACAAATTGGAGTGTATTTGCTGAAGGATCGGACTTGAAGGGCCACACATCTGCTGTACTCTCATACATCAACTTCTGTAGTGACAGAGCACACCACCTCCACCCTCATTCTGAACGAAGGCGTCCCACAGGGGCGTGTCTTCAGTCCCCTCTTATCCTCACTTTTCACCCATGACTGTTCTTCAATCCACACCAGTAACACCGTTATAAAATTTGCTGATGACACCACCATCATAGGACTGATCGACAACAACGAATCAACCTACAGAGAGGAGGTTCAGCATCTGAAGTGTGACAACAACAACCTGCATCTGAACACAGTCAAGACCAAGGAGACTAATCGACTTCAGAAGAACAAAGCGACCTGAGCACTCTACCCTCTACATTGATGGGGAGGAGGTAGAAAGGGTAGAGAGCCTTAAGTTTCTCGGAGTCCACATCTCGGCTGACCAGGACCAGGTGGGGAAAGCACAACAAAGGCTGTACTTTCTCAGGAAACTGCGTCAGGCCCAATTACCCTAGAGACTGCTAGTAAACTTCTACCACTCCACCATTGAGAGCCTTCTGACTTACTGCTGCACACTCTGGTTCAACTGCTGCACTTTGGAGGACAAGAGGAAACTGCAGCGGAGGTAGGGTAGCCTGTTTGTCTTTGACCTGATGGACCTGAGGGCAGCAGAGCGGGCAATTGGCATCTCACTAACCCCCCACAGAGACATTTATACTGGCAGACTTCAGAAGAAAGCCAGCATCATCATCAAAGACCCCTTGCACCCTGGACACTCCCCCCCCCGCCCCCCTCCTTCCTTCTGGTAAACGCTACAGGTCCATCAGGTCAAAGACAAACAGGCTACCCTACCTCCACCCTGATTGGAGGACAACTGCACTCATGGGCATTACATTTTATTTATACATCGTATCTCTATAACCGTATTATTATAGTAGCAACAGCATCCCCCCCCACACACACACACACACTCAATGTGCAATATCACTGATCACACACTGCACCTCACAAAGCACCTGCTCCTCAGATGGCATGTATGTGTATGTATATATACGCAAGCGTGTATGTGGAAATATGTGTGCGTATGTACGTACACATACATATATGCATGCATATATACATATACCTATGTATGTATGGGTGCATCTGTATGTATGCAGGTGTATGAATAAGTTGTACATATCTTTCTTGTGTAAATGTAAATCTGTGTTATTATGTAAATACTTACTTACGCTATTGTGTATTTCACACGGAGAGATGCCAAACTGCCTTTCATTGTTCTTGTAACAGTGACAATAAAGAGCTATTCTATTCTATTCTATTCCTTATTGGAGAAGTAATCAGTAATTAGTTACTAATTACTTTTTTGAAGTAACTTGACCAACACTAGTAGTGTTACAGATATCTGTGAGTCAGCGCAGATCAGCATTTGTTACAGCTTCAGTCAGGTTTATCTGTTATGCTGCATTCGTCTTACACCAGCAGAAGAGAAGACTAACACTGACACAAACACTAAGTTGGAAACATCATCAGACTTCCTCTCAACAGTTTTGTGAATAATTACAAAAATAAAACAATGTAATGCTGCTAAATCAGGTGAAACGTATCAGTCAGGTTTCTGACGTCAGACGTCTCTGATGTCAGAAATCAATGATTCGATCAGGTCTCGTTAAACCTGTGAAGTCTGCAGGTTTTGATTGACCATCAGTCACACGTTTCCATCACTGTCTCAGGCCAACACTACAGCTGTCAGGAAGTGACAGACACCGGCGCCGGCGGATTGATGAGGACATCACAGACACATCAAAGTCAGCTGATTGTTGGTTGCTGCTTCCCCAGCTCAGTGAGCACTGATCTCCTGTTTTCCCTGTGATTTACTTGTTTCCATGCCGACACTGGGGTGCAGTGAACGACCAATCAGATGGGGTAAAGGAGATCTTTAGCAGTCTCACACTTCAGACTGACACCTTCATCCACCTCATATTGACCTGCTTTCTTTAATAAAAAGAAAATCAATTGAATAACTTTAAGATGCTCAGCAGTGAAATCTTAACTAAACATCAACCTGGTGGTTTGACCCCATCAAAATGATCAGTATGAGCAGCTTAATATTTCCTGTTTTTCTGCTACAGTTTCATGCAGAATTAGCCCCGTTATTAAAGTATGTTGCAGGGTGAGGCCCCATGAGACGCTTGCTTAGCTCCGATGTTTGTCTTTGTAGGAAACCGGACCAGAGTCTGTGTGATAAATCTGCCAATCATATAACAGTCAGGAAGTCTTAAAAGCAACATGATGCAAAAACCATGTAAACGTGATCTCATACAGAGAAAAACATCCTGAAGAGAAAATCCGCTGATCTACTGCAGCTCCCTCTCAGGAGGTCAGAGCTGCTTTGACCCGGTGGGCTGGTAAGAAGCTATGGTGGTGTTGAAAGTGGGTTGGGATGAAGCTGCAGGGACACTGGGAGTGGGTTAGGATAATTCTGTGGGGATGTGAGAGCAGGTTGGGATGAAGCTGTGGGGATGCTGGGAGTGGGCTGGGATGAAGCTGTGGGGATGCTGGGAGTGGGCTGGGAAGAAGCTGTGTGGACATGGCAGTGAGCTGGGATGCTGGGAGTGGTTGGAAGGAAGCTATGGGGGACGCTGGGAGTGGGCTGAGGTGTTGCTGTGGGGACGCTGGGTGTGGGCTGGGATTAAGCTGTGGGGATGCTGGGAGTGGGCTGAGGTGTAGCTGTGGGGACGCTGGGTTTGGGGCTGGTATGAAGCAGTGGGAACAATGAGAGTGGGTTGGGATGTGAGCAGTCAATGATCTGCGATTTTTGTCGTTCTGCGAATATCAAATCAAAGAGTGCATGAAAGCCTTACTCACACATATACCCGCTAATCAGTAACCTCCAATCAAAATCTTCAAATTTCTCTCACCAAACCTGGAGAGAGGTACGGCCTGAAGCTCAGAGAAGGATTTCAACTTAAGTGTCTCTCATTCTGCTGTTTCTCTGATGGCTGAATTTAAGTGATGAGTTAAATTAGAAGAGAACAGTGAGGACTTCATTCTTCACCTCTGCCTCTGACATCCTGTCGAAATGAGGGCTGCAGACAAAAAGTTGAATCCTATTTTTCCTTTTATCAAAGCTAACGTCTGCTTTTCACACTTCAAACATGAACAATCTGTGCTGGTTAAAGTCTGAGCACATTCACCTGAAACCATCTCCTCCCTTTCATCTCTCCTGTGCTGATAATTTGATCCACTTACAGCTCCGTCACGTCCCATATCAGGTGAAACTGAGTGACAATGTGGATAAACTCTCCTCAGAAAGAGGAGGATAAGCGCGATGGTCTTCATCCTGTCAGGCTGAGGGTTTAAATCTGCATGACGGAGTGCTAACCCGGCCCCATGAGCCAGGCTTTGGACTTAAACACACCCGCTTGCTTCAAAGCTGCTAATCACAAAAGATCATTTATGGATCTGCAGAGGAAGAGGAGGAGGAACGAGGAGTATAATCTGCCCATCTCCTCCCTGAATCCTAAATGACTCCTCAGTGAGTGTGAAGGAGGCTTCCACCGTCCCTGCTGTGGTAAAGCCTGAGCGCTGGGATGCTTTGAGCTTCATCTCCACAGCCTGGGAGTCATCCTCCACATCAGGAAGCAGCTTTTATTTTGAAGGGAATGCAGCTGTGTTTTCCTCAGACTCAGCTGAGCATGCTCAGTATGCATCAGCTGATGATGTGCTGCAGAGAATGCAGTGACAGGAAACAGAAACAGCTTGTTCTTCATGAGTTTCCTGCACAGACCTTCTCACTGACGCACAAGGTTATATTTTTGTGGATGAACGACAGCATCAGAGAATAACTATGATATTATTAACAATCAAGACACACAGCAATAGAACACGCTATACAGGATAAACAGGGGGCGGAGTCAGGAAGTGTTTAGGTCAGGAAACCGGCCAAAGCGTCTGATGCAGCTCACCAGGCGGCTTTGCAAAGAAGTCTTTAATAATAATAATAATAATAATTCTTTAATAATTTTTAACAACTTAATGCACAAATATTGCTTTAATTATTTTAAATTGAAATATTATTACTGATATTTATTATTACTGTTTGTTTCAGCTGCTGTGAGATCAGTCAAATATTATTTATCTTAATTATATGAAATTTAAATTTTTTGTTGTGTTTTTTTTTTTTTATTGCTGTAACAGGAGGAAGAGACCACAGCTTGCTGAATCAGACACTGAAACTGAAAAGTTTATTTGTAAAATGACTTTTTGTGTTGACTGAATAAAAATGTTACTTATTAGTGTTATTAAACTAAACACTGGTAGCAGCACCAGTGTTAGTTTAATAACCAAAAGGTTCCATAACGCAGCAGGCCACTGTGTATGGAACCTTTTTTAAATGCTCAGACTTTCCCACCATGCACTGCAGTCCTACCTGAGCAGGATGAGCTTCACCTTGGAGGTGGCACTCTTAATGATGGCTGAGGCGTTCTGGTGGCTCCGCCCATAAAGAATCTGGTTGTTAATCTGAAATGCAGACAGAGGGGTGGAGACGAGTTACCTCATGTCCACAGGTGCTGAAAGTGAAGGAGGGTTATTACCTCCTGAATACAAACAGACAGACAACAACAGTAGTAAATGTGTCCTCAGAGAGGCAGACCGCTGAAAGGTCCCCGAGAACTACAAGAAGCAAAATGTTATATCAACACACACACACACACACACACACACACACACACACACACACACACACACACACACACTGCAGATCGACCTGAGAGCTGCACTCAAGTGTTTTCTCTTCAGTCTGATGCATCTGCTCGTCTGCAGGTAGAAGAGCCACCTGCATGAGGCTTTGACATAATTGACAACAACAAAATAAAAAAAAAAAAAAAAAAAAAAAAAGGATGGCCCAGATGTTGCAGATGTTGCACCAAATTCCTCACACATGATTAAAATCATCTCTCATGAACGCCATGCCTTCACTCTCACTGTGGTTGATGTAATTTATGTAAAATGATAATCTGGACTCTTCTCACCTCCAGAAGCTCATCTCCAATCTGAATGCGCCCATCGCGGGCAGCCGGCCCCCCGGGATGGAGCCCGACCACGAAGATGCTGACGCGGGAGCGATCCCTGTTCCCCGCCAGGCTGAGGCCCAAACCCTGCCGTTCCTTCTCCAGCTCCACGCATAGCAGCTCCCCTCGCAGGTCTCCATAACGCTCACACCACCGCTCTGCAGCCCAGGGAAGAGGAGGAGAACCAGGAGAGGAGAACAACCAACTTGAGAAATTATACACTTCTCACAAAAACACTTTTTAATCAGAGCACATCATCAAGTCACTTAAATTCCTGGATATTGATCTGATCAGGTAAGGATCAGAGGGGGGTGCAATAGAGGGGCAACAATGAGACGACCCCAAACCAGGAATGTTTTTAATTTCCCCCTCCTCGTCTTTTATGACTGTTTTTCACTAGTCTTGCATTTGGCTAAGATCAGTGTCACTGCTGGTAGCATGAGGTAATACCAGGACCCTACAGAGGTTGCACAGGTAGTTCAACTCCTCCAGCGTGGAACATCAATACGTGCCACTGCCAGAAGGTTTGCTGTCTCCCAGCACAGTCTCAGGAACATGGAAGAGATTCCAGGAGAGCCGGACAGGGCCGTAGAAGGCCTTAACCCATCAGCAGGACCGGAATCTGATCCTCTGTGCAAGGAGGGAGAGGACGAGCACTGGAAGAGCTACAAAAGGATCTCCAGCAGGTCGCTGGAGTGAACGTCTCTGAACAAGCAACCAGACACAGGCTTCATGAGGGTGGCCTGAGGGCCCGATGCCTTCTAGTGCGCTCACTGCACGGCACCGTGGACCTGACTGACATTTGTCATAGAATGCCCTGTGCTGTTCACAGATGAGAGCAGGTTCACCCTGAGCACATGTGATAGACGTGAAAGGGTCTGTAGAAGCTGTGGAGAACGTTATGTTGGTCTGGGGAGGCTTATCCATGGAGGGACACATAGACCTCTGCAGGTGAGGCAACAGCACCCTGACTGTCATTAGGTATGAGGATGAAATCCTTGGATGCACTCTCAGACCCTACGCTGGTGCATAATCTTTTTGAGCAGTTATATAAATGTGCCAGGTTAAAAGACAAAGAGTCCGAGCACTGATAGAGGTTTATGGCTGTATTTGTTGGGATTCCCAGGAAGCCACTTACATGTGAAAAATAATGCCTCAGATTCACTCAGTGATCAGGAGCCCGGTTTTCGGATTGGCTCATAGACAGGGAGGAGGAGATAAAATTAAAAGCATGAAGGGGGAGGTGAAGAGGAGAAAAATGTGAAAGAAAGTGAGTAAGAAATCCAAAACACAAGAGCAGAAGGGGAGGAGAGAAGAAAGAAGAACAAAGAGGAGCATTTAAGATGTGAAGGAGAAGAGTAACGAGGTGAGGAGGTAATTATGAAACAGAGAGGAGGGAGGATGAGATGAGGAGAAAAGCAGAGACAAATCTGGTGTCAAACAAAAATCAGTTTAATGATCTGTGAAAGAAACAACAAACGGCGAGGGTGAGGAAACCTGCAGCTGAGACTAAACTCCTCCACTGTCAGCAAACGTGCTTTTAATTATTGCTCTTCGTGCTTCCTGACCTTTCCAGAATCAGTGGCCGCTTTGAAGATGTGAAGGGTTTTGTGTTTTTGGATTTAAAGGTCACTGCAGTTATCAGAGATAAACTGAAAACCAGTAAATCACTTCAAACTGGAGAATAACTGAAACCAGACTTGATTTCCAGGAGACATTCGACAAATTTTACATTTCAAATGTCACGTTCACCGAGTCTGCTGAGACAGCAAACCATCAGCGGCTTCCTGTGACACCAAAGAAAACGTAAAACATCTGCAGTTAAAACGTGACGTTTTTCTTTAGTTTTTACATGGAAGCACAAAACTGAAGACATTAAAACTAATTGTACAAGCTGCAAAGGGAGGTGACACTGAAGGAGAGACTGTCCAGGTTCAAATCATCAGAAAAGTTCATTCTAAATAGCTTCAGTTCAAGAAAGAGGAGGGAGGTGAGGATGAGGAGCCATGAGATGATGACGATGACAGCATTAATGAGTGCAGACCGATGCCGTCTGCTCACAGGATCATTCAAAGAACATGACCGTCAGCTGTGCTGATGATCAGGCACTTTAGCTGAACCAGAGTCTGAAGAAACTGGTACGATCATTCACAAAGTGCATTTTGGGTACACTTTCAGAACTGGTTAAAGCAGGTGAAAGGTCATGCTTTACCTCAGCATTGACCTGAGAACAGTTTAACGTGCGGGGCTGCAGCCTGCTCCTGTTATAACACACGACAGGTGAGTTTAGTTGGTGTTTCGGTTCAGCCTGTCCCAGTTTGCTGCGAGCAGCCAGAGACACTGCTTATAAAGTTTGATTCACAGCCAAGCAAACCCGATGAGGTCACGACCGCGTTGGTACTTACCGAAGCCACGCTGCCATGCCACGAAGGCAGAGAGTGTAGTATTTGTAATTTAATACATTTAAAATGATGATGTAAATGGGCCTCTGTCAGCATCAGAACCATGATCAGTGTCAGACTCAGAGATCAGTCCTGCAGCACTTTTTGTTTCCTTTTGTTTGCTCAGGTTCAAGCACCAAAACCTGCTAGTTGAGGGGGCAGGAGGTCAGACCCGTCCTGTGTTTGTGGCTCTGGGGCCCGAGGCAGCAGATATTCTCTGAGACATGCCTGGAAACAAGTTGAGCGCTTGTTTTTAATCATCATGTTGCTGTCAGAGCACTTTCTCTGAGGAAAACAAGCTGCCACAAACGCCTCCTTTCCTCTGTGGCATCGACTCAAACGACCAGGTCAGATGAGATCTGATCGGAACAAACGACTTAACACAACGCCATGAAGCTAAGCACGTCAAGAATCATGGGAAATATCTGAGATGGCAAACAGCCACCCCAAAATATCGTCCACAGCTGAATCGCATTCATACATGGACCCGAGAAGAGCCCGCTCTCATCACTAGCTCCTCACACGCCACCTCAGGTACCTGAGGTCACTGCAGCTCCTCTGACATCCAGCAGAGGCAACAGTGAGTCAGGCTCCACAGACCTGATGTTAAAATGTCACAGCAGAAACAAACATGTTTACAGCCTGATACACAAATTGTTTGGTTTGGTATTAGGGGCGTGGCCTCTGCGAGTGACGGGTGGATGGTGACACAGGTAACTGTAGCTGCTACCTGTCTGCTAGCTTCACCTGAACGGGACCTCTGTTTGTGCTTTTGGAGCTTTGTGAGCACCCCATCCTCTCACACAAATATGGTCACAGCCAAAATGCTAAAGCAGAGCGTCTGAATGTCCATCTTCTTTTTACAGTTTATAGTTGCACACAGACTTTCCCTGCAGCGTTTCCATAAAACACTAAATATAAGAATAACTTTGCATTTGTCTGTGTGAAGCTGGAAAACAAAAATATCTACAGAAAACACACAACCATGCTATTAAAATCTCACACATACGCACGCAAACACAGTTTAATCAAAGGCTAACAGTTTTCAGACAGGAGGCAGGTGTGTGTGTGTGTATTTAATGAGCTATTAATAGCTTTAATGTGACAGGTAACTGCAGGTGTTAATGCCTCTCGGGGTGAGGAGAGGTGGCTGAAGGACGGAGTGCCTCCATCACCGGCTGCTGCTCTGATGATGGAGGCGTGTCAGGAAGAGGAGCAGGCGCACCTTTTATTGTGTGTTTAATGTGAATTAAATTGTTGGGAGTGCTTCTCTTTGTCAGGATGACAGGATGTCTTGTTAAGCTCTCCTTCAGGAGGCTCAATGTGTTCAGCTGACAGAAATCTATTAAAAATACATAAGGAGCTAAACTGCTGCCCTACGCCCGCAGCACAGAAACCACCAAATTAATTAACCACTTCCACTCCGCTGCTCCGGCCACTCATTTGAAATGGTTTATCAAAGCAGCAGAATGCAGCTCAGAGTTTGGTGTTCAGACTCAGTTCATGGACTGCAGGTGCGTGGTGGTGGACGATGGGACAGCAGCTACGTGTCACAGACAGGACATTATCCAGATGATTAAATAGACTCTGAACCCTGACAGTGAGTTTGGACTCCGCCTCATTTATGGTGGAAAGATTTTGCAGCAAAAATTGTCCAAAAGGCATAAAAGATTGAATCAAGTTCAGAAACCCAGCAGCTGCACATCTCCATTCCACTTTGCAACCCACCTTCACCCAGTGCCTCCTCTCATCACTGTCATATCTGTTATGGATGAGGCTCCACCCTCCTGCTGAGGTCACAGAAAAATCAGTCTGCAGCTTTTAAACAACCAGCAAGAGAAAAATATCAGTTTTTAGTCTTTTCTTCATTATAAATTAAAGTAAAACAGTTTCTCACACTTCAGTGTTTTTAAAGAAGCTAGTTTTAGGCAGATGGAGTGGTTACCCAACATTTCAAAATATATCACAGGTATTCAGATCTCCTTCTTCGGGTTTGGGAATGAGTCGTCCATGAGTAATTGGGAGGAGCAGAGGCAGAATGCGGTGCTGCCCTCACCCATGGTTATTCGCTTTGGGTAAGGAAAGAAAGAACGAGGCATGGACTACAGAAGCTCAGCTGCTTCTTCGTACTGAGCAGAGCCAGCAGAGGTGGTGCAGCGTCTAAACATGGCACCCTTCGGGGAGGAGGACTGGGAGGAGATAAACTGCGAAGTCACTGGAGAGATTTTATATCTCATCTGGGCTGAAAGCAGCCGAGGATCCCTCAGGAGGAGGCCAAACACACTTTCAGGAAAAATCCATGTGGAATATGACACCATTCCAACCTCAGCTTCGGATAAAAACAAGAGGATGGGCAGGTGGGTGAATGCGACCTGCTGAAGTGGTCATCATTACTTCTACTGGAAAGTGAGCAGGAAGTTTATGCAGACCCTGAACTGCAGGTCATAAAAGCTTAAATCTACAGGCTTTGTGCGCACGCACACACACACACACACACACACACACACACACGCTCCAAGCCAAAAAACACACTGTGACTACAGGGGGCGCTGCAAAGACGGCGCACATGCATATCAATGCAGCACACAGGCTGGCTTCAGCACGATGGCACCAAGCACCGACTGTCACATAGGGCTGCTCGATTATGGCAAAAACGATAATCACGATTATTTTTCACTGAAATTGAGATCTCGATTATTTGACGATATTTATTTAACAATAACAATGTATTGAATAATGACTTTAAAGATTGTCAAAAAATAATATAAAATAGTGTGCAAATACTGATAACAGTGCAAATGTTTGCAATATAAAAAATAAATGAAAAATGTAAACATCTATGTTTAGTAAA
>NW_005187447.1:3624927-3643858 GCF_000239375.1 Pundamilia nyererei
TGTGTGTGTGTGTGTGTGTGTGTCTGCTGTTTGGTTCAAATATTTCACATCATCCGTAAAACTAAAACCCAGCAGGCACACGACAGGACCTGACGCTGCTGAACAGACACGTGAGCCGAAGTAACAGGAAGACTTTGGTGTGATGACACAAGCCAACATCTGTGATACAGAAAAAACTGGCGTGCAGCAGCTGGATGATGAGAATGGAAATGCAGATGTGTGTGTGACCTTTGACTGAAAGAACAGTGGCTACTCTCAGCGCTGGAACAGTAGGAGAACATGTTGTCATACCGGCACGAGATAAATGCCTGAAAGATTTCAGCCCTATCCTGTAATCAAAAGCGGTCATGTGACCATTTCAGTCCAGCCCACAGTCTTAAAAGGAGTTTCCAACAATAAGTTAAAATGCTGAGGAATATCAGGAAAAGGCAGAAGTGAGTGTGTCTGCTGCTGCATATCACACAGTAGAGGCTCATGTGGATACATTTGTAATGTGTTACCTTGGCTCGCTCAAAGGTAAGTCAGTGTGGCACTGTGCCCATGCACACCACTCTCAGCCCACACGCTTCAATCAGGGGAGAATAACAAGACATGCACAACATTTATCCATCTTTACTTTAGTGCACAAACGTGAGTCCATAATAAAACCTGCAGGGAGGACAGCAAAGTGAACAGTGAAGCTCTACCACGTCAGAAATCCACTTCCTTCAGGTATTGGTTTGTTAATATCACAGATAGAAATGTGTCCGAAAACAGATCAAATGTAAATTATGCACATCTGAAGGTGTTACTGATGTCTGCATTTCACAGTAATCACGCCCAGGTGTTACAGGCACCCAAAGGAGCCCATCAAGACCCTGAGCTCCAATCCTCACAGCATTGCAGGTCGGCCACACCTTATTCCTCTCATTAGATTACTGTAACGCTTTGTATTTGTGCCTAAATGATGCAGCATTTTCCCGCCTACAGTAACAGTGCTCACAGTCTCAGAGTCACACCAGCCTGTTGCAGCACCAACTCAGTGCTGCACCCTGAGAGCCATCACAGCTCCATCCACACCTGAAAGCCTTTTAGAGCCAATCTGTACAACATTACGTCCTGTCAGTGTGTGTGTCTCCGTTTTCTTCTTCACTTATTTTTATTTTTTCCTTTCCTGTCATTTTAGGTTTTTTACAACTTCTGTGATGTCGATCGCAGCTGCAGAGATCAACTTTATTTTCTGGATGTCCGCATCTCACAGCCGGCTGCGAGTCGGATCTGCACACACACTACAGTAAATGAATTAACGTGTATCTGAGGGTGGAAACACTCCTCTTCTCCTTCAACACATACAACAGGTCAGCTAAATTAGACAAAGCGTGCGGGTCATGTGGAGGAGGTGTGTGCTGTATTGTGAAACGCTGCCTTCATTATTAGAACCTTTTTACAGCTGTCGAATCACTTTTATCCTCAAAGATGTCAGCAGCTGATCCGGAAGATGAACAATTAAATCGGAATCTCGTTAACTAATAATAACGTGTTAACGTTCAGCACTTTACCCCTCGGTGTCTACAAAGAGGTACTCAGCCAATCACATCTCAGTGTTCACTCCACAACAGCTGTTTGGACACGTAACAGCATCCGACCAATAACAGACTGATAGTGGTACCTGAACCTGCACCATTGTGCAGGAACAAGGTGACAGCAAGGTGAGACACAGTTACTGAACACACACACACACACACACACAGAGCCACACAGACCACGTATATACACACACACACACACACACACACACACACACACACACACACACACACAGAGCCACACAGACCACGTATATACACACACACACACACACAGACCCACATATACACACAGCACTTCTGAAATATGACTTCCTGTTTCTGGGGATTATTTTAACTGAACCCAGTGATGGGGCTGATGAAGTGTGATATGCTGCACTCTGGTTCGGCACCCACACCCAGATCTGGCAAAACGTCACTGGTAAGCTTCTTTAGCCTTTACGTGTTCGCCTAACCCAGTTTAATGTGCAAGAGTTTCTCAAGGCTGAGAAACAGAAAATAAAGAAATTCAAAGAAAGAGCGAAATGAAAAACTGTGCGTTTTATTTCTGCACGTTAGAATCGTGTCTGTCTAACATATGAGCTGAAGTACAGCTTCTGTAGCTGAGCGACACTTAACACACCAATCAAACTAATGCCACCCAACCACACACACATCATTCACGTAGATTTCAGGTGAATCACCACCTGTGAATGACACAAAGGAAATGATGTAGAGGTTTCCACCAAAGACAGAAATGTCAACATTCAGTCACATGCTCTATTTAACCTCACTGAGCTGTCTGAGTCTCTTGTGACTGCAGAGATCATAAAATCCAGCTGGGCTATAAGCAAACAAAGGACTGATAACTCTGTGCCAAACGCCATGATTAACTGGCACCACTTTAAAACGATGCACCTGAATTACCGATGCCCATCTGGTTAAAAGGCCTTTGCCTTGGCTTCATCACTTCCTCTGCTGACGTTGCAGGAAAGGACTCCATGTTAAATATGTTTCTGTGATCATTTATCATCGTTTTCTGTCCAAGCAGAAAATAAGTATCGTCTTAAACAGGGCTGTAGACTAATCTTTGCCATGGTTGTACTGGTGCGCCCAACTTAAGCACACCAGCACAAAAGTTAGGCGCACCCAAATTGTTCAACCGTATCGCTTAACACCGCAGTTTTACATGTGCACTTTTTTGGGGGAAAATTGATGTCCATACAGACAATATTGATTTGTAAATGATTAACTAACATTTTTGTGCTTGTGCTTAAAATGCGTTGGCACTCTTTGGCAATATTGTAGACAATATTAAACTTAATCATCACATCGGCCTCCTCTGACGACCTGTTTGCTGCTGCCTGCCGCTGTGGGTAAGGGGACACTTGGGCAGTGCATTTATCACAACGTATAATGTGTTTTCTGGATACACTGTGCTTTTTCAGCGTTCAGTGATTGATGGCTCCATGTCAGAGCACTGGCTATGAATTTCAAATGGATCAGGCCTTAACTTTAAAAAAAAAAAAAAAAAGAAGTTATCAATCGTTCTTATCATCTTTTCTCATTACCCACAGCTACATCCACTTCTGTTGGGCCTAGGCTATTCACTAGGGCTGGATATCATCACTGATTTCTATAATCCATTTGATTCCGATTCACAAGGTCCCGATTCGATTAAATTTTGCCTCAGACAGTCAGAAATATTATAACTCTGATCATTTATCAGTACTGACACTTATGAGACCGGCCGACAGCGCTGTAAACAACGGTGGACTGGTGGGTAATAAGTGAATGAATAATGCTGAAAACAGAGATTTGAGAAGGGAAACTGTTCTTGAAGTACAGAGAGAGCTGTGCATGAAGTGTGATTTTATCGTGGTGGAAGCAAAATAGCAAAAGTAAGAGGGAATTCATGACGATGTTTATCAAATGTGAAGCGTAGTATGCTGCTTCTTTTGCTACTGGCTCGGTGAATTTTGGTTGGAGACAGACGAAACCTGCAGCTCAGAATCTAGCGCAAAAAAGACGTAAAGACAGCGCGGACCCGACGCATCAGAATCAGTGAGCTGTCGGCTTTCAGCCCCGACGGTGTGTCCGTGTACGGGCCGTCGGGTGAGAAAGCCGAGAAAGAGAAAGCTGATCTGATGCGTCGGGTCCGCACTCTGTGTTTACGTCTTTGTGTGGAATCAGTTTACCTGATCTTATTTGCTGTTTGGTGGTTGTTGAAATAGTTTTGTGAGCTTTAACCAGAGATTCTGGCGTTTCTGGCAAAATACATTTATATTTAAAAGTCGATTCAGGATTTAATGAATCAACTCAGGTGGAAAAGCTGCTGGAAACGAAGATGCACAAAGCCCGACTCCCTGCCAAGCTCCCGCGTTGTTCCTGAATCCACCTGACTGTGGACATGACAACATCCACAAAGAAAATGCTCTGCAGGCGCAGTGAGCTGCAGGAAGGACGCCACGTTCATTAAAGTGCCTCCAGCAGTGGAATGAATGAAGGCTTTTAA
This sequence comes from Pundamilia nyererei, assembly GCF_000239375.1. Classification (NCBI taxonomy): domain Eukaryota; kingdom Metazoa; phylum Chordata; class Actinopteri; order Cichliformes; family Cichlidae; genus Pundamilia; species Pundamilia nyererei. Next base: position 3,628,987 of record NW_005187447.1, read on the forward strand.
TGATCCTTCTCTCTGAGGTCTGCCTGACAGCATTACTATTCATTTTTCTCACCCTTAAGCCAAGCGCTTCAAGCTTTTCAGGATTCACAGACTTTAAATCTAAGTGGACGTTTTACAGTTTGGAGCTCGTATAAACAAAACTAAAAATGAATAATGCAGCTTCACGGATGGATAGCAACACACTGTTCTGACCAATTATCAAAGTCCAAACCTTAAACAGGAAGCCAAACCCTCTAGTGTCTAGCAGAGGCAGCAGTGAGTCAGTCCAAATCCCATGTTAAAACTTTAACATATCTAACCAGCTGTGTAGCTCTGCAGTTCTTAACGGTTTCATTCAATTCAATTTTATTTATATAGCACTTAATATCATGTGAGGTGAAGAACCTACAATCATACAGAGGAACCCCAACAATCAGACGACCCTAAGCACTTGGCGACAGTGGGGAGGAAGAAACCTCCGGCAGAACCGGGCTCAGGGATGGATGGCCATCTCAGAGACAGGCTGGTATTTCCAGCTCCAACTACCAACCAGGCCCGACCCTGCTCAGCTTCTGAGACGAGATCAAGCGTGCACAGCCACACCAGCCTGAGCTAAAGTATCTGCAACCATTAACCGATTTTTTACACACAGAAAAAAGCAGCCTGATCAGGTTTGTGGTCTGTTCAGTCTAAATCAGAGTCCAGACCTGAGTTTGGCTTTTCTGAGAACAGCACAGCTTTAACGATGCACTCACAGTCTGCTTTTATTACATATAGTGAGCTTTATGCTGCCAGCTGTTCAAAAGCAGCCATGGGAGCCGTTGGCAACCATCAATTTGGCCGTCTTCTTTGAAACTTGCTGGCATTTGATGGCCTCTGGTTGGTGCTCTGCTGCTGGCCTCTGCCTGTGTGGACAGCTCTTTAACACTTTCCCTCAAACACCCTAACGACCTGTAAGAGTAAATGGGTCACATTTACATCAGATGTAGCTTTGAATCCTGTATAGGACTTCCTCTATTGTCTGTTCGTGCTCATTAGAGACGGCTATCGAGTGGCTCTTTCCTAACAGCCATAGCCCGTCTGAATAAAACCATTAGGGACAATAATGCTGTGTCTTAAAACCAGCGGCCCTTTTAATGGCTTATAAAGCAGCACTGTCACCTCTAATGTCTGAGATGGGACGCTGAAAGCAGTTTAAGAAAGACACTAAAGCTGCAGAGAGCATCCTCCTTCAAGCTGTGTGCATCGGTGCTGCAGTAGCTCCTGGAGGTCACTGCAATGCAACAGCTCAGCCTGCTGCACACACACCGTCCCATTTTCATCACTTCAGGGGACATCACATCGACTTGCGTTCATTTCCTGCAGAATTACTCAACCCTTAAACCACCTCATCCCCACAAAACGTAATGATTTAAAGTACAGCGACCAGTTTGTCTCTAAAAGGAAGTCCAGTCCCTACAGCATGAGCAATACAAGGGTGCATTAATCTGCCTGGACCAGTCCAGTTAGCAACAACACATCTCTGCTCAAAGACGATGATTTAAGGACAACACACAATCGAGGACGCATCCACACTGACACACAATTAAATATCACACACAGATCAGTGTGTGTGTCCGAGATGAGGCTGTGCACCGCTGCACGGCTCACATCGTCTTCTAACCTAAGCAGCACGGAGTGACTCAGTACCTCACATTCCAGCTAGCAGGACCCTGAAAAACAGGTAAAGCTAAATGGGACGCAGCCAACATTAACCTCATAAATTACAGTGACGCTGACAGCCCGGTTGCTCGATGGAGCACACACTGTGAATGCGATTGGCTGCTCTGGAGCGCCTCTGTAAGCGAGACTGATGGTGGATTAAAGTTGGGTTGGTTTCTATTTTCCGTTAGTCTGTGTTATTGATTAACATCTGCTTTAACACCTGAGGTAGCTCCTTTCAGTAAATGAAGACATGCAGTTCAAAGATGATACCCCACAAAGCTTAGACTGCTTTCCCAGAGTTCTGAAAGCTCTCATTTCTATATTTTAGTTTATTTTTTTCTGTCACACATAATATTATAATATTTTACAGCCCACTGGCTCATATGGTGTAAAAGCAGACTCAGAACACTTTGGGGATGTGGCCGAGGGCCGGGAACAAACCACGAACTCCCGGCCGAGACCAGTTTCTCAGCAGAATGAGCCTCCTAAGATCCAGACGTGTGCATGTTATGTTAATCTGATGATTACATGTGGTACTGTGGTAGCCCTGAGATGGACTGGCACAAACCCAACCAGGTACTTTTGAGTCCCTAAACAAAACCAGCAAGACGAAGTCAAAGGGGGAAACAGAAGAGAAAACAAACATATACAGGACACAAACTGCAGTCTACGCCGACGCTACACTCCAGCCTCCTAACCTGGACGGACTGGTCTGTTATCTCAGCGGCTGGTGTTTCCACAGTTGGTGCATCAAGGTACTGATGCCAGCATGTGTGTAAAGCAGATCTGACAAAACGTCATTAAATTATATTCTTGCTAAATTACTTGCTAAATTATATTCTTGCTAAATTATATTCTTGCTGACCGAGAACTGGATAAGCTATAAGTAGGAAGGTGGGTGGCTGGATGGATGGAACTATACTTTTCTAGGAGTCTTGTAGGAACACTACAGTGTTTTTATGTTTAAATTAAATTCAGTTAAATTTCTACAGCGCCATTTGACATCAACAGTCGCCCCAACATGCTGTAAAATAAAAACAAAATAATATTAGAGGGAGTGCTCCATGAACAGCACCTGGTGATGGTGGGAAGGAAGAACTCCCTTTAACAAAACATGACTTCCACTAAAACCAGGATCGGGAGCGGCAGCTATCTGGCACAACTGGTTGGGATGGTAGCGGATATATATATAATTTTTACTGGTGGTTTTGATAACAGCTAATAAAAAATAGAATAGATGCAATGAGATGGATAAAATGTAGGACACGTGATGAGATTAGATGAAACATGCAAAGCCAAAGTCATTCACAGCGCAAAATCTTATAAGGACCTCTTTTAGCCCTCTGAGGTCTGAAGCAGGGACGATACTTTCTGCTTCCATGCGCCCGGAAGCAGAAAGTGACGTAGACTTCGTTATTGCACAGTTAGCGCTAAGATCTGGACGTTCATGTGCCTGTTGTTTGTCTCTCTCAGGAGCTCAGTGAGCTCCAGTGTGGTGCCGTGATAGGACGCTAGGAATGTCCTCGCAACCAAATACTCCACAGTCAGCTGTTAATGGGATTATAACCAAGTGGAAGTGACTGGGAACGACACCATCTCAGCCATGAAGTGGTCGGCAACGTAAATCAGAGAGCGGGCTCAGCGGAAGCTGAGGATCATGGTGCACAGAGTTCACAGACTTTCTGCAGAGTCAACTGTTAAAGACATCCAAACTTCACGTGACTTCAGATTAGCTTAAGAACAATGCGTGGAATGGGTTTCCATGACAACCAAATGCATCCAAGCCTTACATCACCAAACAAACAGCAAAGCACTGGACGCAGTAAAGCAAAGCACATGCCACTGGACTCTAGAGCCGTGGAGACATGTTCTCTGGAGTGACCAATCACACGTCTCCGATGGTAAAATGGTAAATGGCCTGTATTTATATAGTGCTTTACTAGTCCCTAAGGACCCCAAAGCACTTTACATATCCAGTCATCTACCCATTCACACACAGGTGATGGCAAGCTACATTGTAGCCACAGCCACCCTGGGGTGCACTGACAGAGGCGAGGCTGCCGGACACTGGCGCCACCGGGCCCTCTGACCACCACCAGTAGGCAACGGGTGAAGTGTCTTGCCCAAGGACACAACGACCGAGACTGTCCAAGCCGGGACTCGAACCAGCAACCTTCCGATTACAAGGCAAACTCCCAACTCTTGAGCCACGATCGCCCACGATGGACGAGTCTGGGTTTTTGGTTGCCAGGACAACGGTACTTGTCTGACTGCACTGTGCCAAGCGTAAAGTTTGGTGAAGGGGGACTATGGTGTGGGGTGTTTTCCAGGAGTTGGGCTCCACCCATTAGTTCCAGTGAAAGGAACGCTTCATGCTTCAGCATACTTTGGACACTTTCGTGTTCCCAACTTTTTGGGAACAGTTTGGGGATGCCCCCTTCCTGGTGTGAAGAACTTGACTGACCTGCAGCAAAAATCCCCATAAACATTCTTAAATCTGCACGAAGGCTTGTCTGAAGAGCTGAAACTGTTACAGCTGCAAAGGGCCGACATCCTATTAAACTGTGTGGATTAAGAATGGGAGGTCAGTTAGTTTTGCACACTGTGAAGGCAGACAAGTGAACACTTTTGGCAGGATGGTGTACGCTGCCCTCTGCCTCCAGACCGAGCTCCACGCAGAAGAAACAGAATGCTTGCCGGGACAATCATGTGACCTGACATATGTGATGGATGCATTTATTATCATCGGTCATGGTGCAGCTCAGAGCCCCAATCTGTGGTCCTGATACTGATGCAGCACCACATGGGGAACCTGAGAGCGAGCCCATGCCCGTCACACATACACAGCAAAATACATCATATGTAAAAGTGCTGCTGTCTCTCTCCCTCTCTCTCTCACACACACACCAAAATAATGCAGCACACACATGATTTGTCTTTCCCCACCTGATTGTGTGCAGACACATGCACACAGGTTAAAGGTGACCCCTACTCGATATGTTGACGGGGATCAGGTAGGAAAGCAAACACACACACACACGCAATGAGCCGCGTCTCATAACTCAGCTCTGACAGACGCTTGATAATCCACTAGAACACACACACACACACACACACACACACACACACACAGAGTGAGAGCGCATACTAACCTGGAGGCAACATGGTCCATACTTCAGTCTTCACACGCAGAGATAAATCCACATGTGCGGCAGAGAGTGTGTGTGTGTGTGTGTCGTCTCAGTTTCAGCTCTGCTGTGGCGCTCTGATCTCCAGAAAATGTGATGTGTGTGTGTGAGAGAGAGAGCTGGCTGCTGTGATGCTGAGGCTGAGAGCGACGTACAGCTCTGTTATACACTCAACCTCGATTACTCCCTTTCCTCATCCCCGGCTCTCCCTCTCCCTTCACCCTCCTCCTGCTGCTGCTCTACCTTTCCTTACCCCTCTCCCTCCCCCTCTCCTGTGCATTTTTCTCTCTGTCCCAATCCTTTTCTCCTCTTCGTTCTCCATTAGCACTCCTCCTGGTAAAGATGTTCATTGGTGCCTCGCACACATTTACGGTCACAGCCCTTCATTTACACTTGCTTCAGAAAGTAATCAGCCCAGTTCTATTTTTCATTTTTAATGATCGTTTCTACACGAACTGATCCCTGAGTAACTGGGATGGAAAACTGAACATTTTTTTAGAATGTTTTCATATTTCTTGAAACGCTGGCGTGGAGAAAGCAGCAGTCAGTTATAACCAGTCAGAACTATGAAGGACGGGCATCGGACCTTTTAATTGATGGTGTGAAGTGGACAGAGGTTGGACAGTGAAGTCAGCAGCTCATAGGCTGACACGCTGGCGGACCCTACAGCAAGAACCTGCCGCTGTCTCTCTTTGCTGCGATGAGAAGAGTTCAGCTGGTGCCTCAGATCAGTCCAGCTACTGCACCATGAAGATGTGGTTGATGAAGAGTGCCAGAGATGGTCCTTCCAGCAGGTTCTCACAGATTCACCAGCTCTGTTCTGATTGGGATCAACAGCCAAAGACTCATCACTGTTTTATAGCTGATGGATGGATATTCAGTAATTCATTCGTAGTCTTGTCCTGTGTCCATGCTCTTTCTTCTCAGGTAGGAACCCCACCCTTCCCTGTACCAGGTTCGTCTGTGAGGTCTACACAGCCCTTAAAGACTATGGTTTGGACATTCTTGGTCTTTCTTAAGAACCTTCAGCATCTTTAACCATCTCTGGAGCTGTTCAATGACACTTGACTCAACAATGCCTGGAGAATTTTTAACCTCCATAATGACCTAAAGAAGTAGCTACCTCATCATCCTGCTTTATTACCAAAAGCATTAAACGTGGTCAATGGTGCCCAGAATGACCCATTTTGAACCTACTGGAACCACATCATGAATCACAAAGGGCTCTAGTGAGATTTCTGGACTCTCCTTTAGTTAACTCTCAATTCTGGACAAGTAGATTCTTTTTAAAGTTGACTTTGAACTCTCTAACAGCTCCCTTCAAACCATAATCTAAACCTTCATAAAGGCTCAAAGGACCACCTTAAATGTTCCCAGCCCAGCTCCAGGACTCCTGGAATTCCTGCAAGGCCTTAAAACCATGCCTGAGAAACTACAGCTTTGAAGATATGCATAATTAACACAAGCAGGCTCTAAATGATGCACTTGATACCAACAAGATGATAAATGATGTTTATGAATGTTGAGGCAATCAAAGAGGCTGGGGGTGGAGGCTATATAAGGACAGGAAGCTGGGACACACACACACACACACACACACACACACACACACACACACACACACACACACACACACAAATTCAGAGCAGTGTGTTGTTACAGTCTGCAGGGAGCAGATGTATGCAGCCAACTCTTCTATTATGGTAGCTCATTGATCCAACACACACCCACAAACAGACACACACACACACACACACACACACACACACACACACCCACACACACAGAGTTCAGGCAGTCCCTTTATCACCATTCATGCTAGCACCTTCCCCTCCAAGTTGACATGACTCACAAATAAAATGCAACCACGTCATCAAACTGTCTGAGGCAAGGAAGCGGCCCAAATTAAGACCCCCCGGGCTTTTTTAACTCCGGACTCTCTCCGAGTCGCTATGCATGCTTCACAGTTCTTTCTCTCATACTGGGTATCATGCTGCTTTAGCTACTCCCCTTTAAGACTTTCATAAACTGATGGTCTGAACAAATGAGGTTGGAGTTTTTGGACACTACACACCACTGCAGAAAGCCTCAACAGTAAACTGCAGATAAGATCTTATTGTCACATCCCTCATCCCCCATACTTTCACAGCAGTTTTAGATCAGAGTGTGCGATGCTTGTTTCGGCTCAGTTTCTATTTATACTCTGTTGGTCCTGTTACTGTCTGCTGCTGCAATGACCCACTTTCCCCACAGACTCAATCAACTTTCAACTGATTTAATTACCTTTGGAATGGTTGTGAATACAGATTGACATCCACAGAACAGCTTATACCAAATGCTGCTGACAGACCCTCAGTACTCACACCACACATGAAGGATAGCCTCTCCATGCTTCGTCTGCTGATGAAGTGATGATGTGCAAAATTTGTCCTGTGAGTTCATCCTCTGAGGAACAGATAAAATCAGGGCATGTCAGACAGATTTCTGCGAACGTTTCAGCGATGGCTGCAGCTCTGACATGCTGATTTTCACAGAGGCTGGTGGTTTTAGAACAAAGGTCACCCTGGCCACTGTAATGTTTAGGACCAGGCCTGCTGTTCAGTATGATTTTACAAACTTCATTACCCAAAAATTTTAAGAAACTGGTGCAATCAGCTCAAACAACATGATGAGTGCGGCTGTTCTCACAGCTGTTACCGTAAAGTTTGATGTCAGCATTCACTGAAAGCTGTGGTTAGGTCATACAAACATATTAGCAGAACCAAGATGGAGGATCAGGATTAAACTGTTTGTGTTAAGGGGCCCTGATGGGCAGAGTCAAACACTCTCTGGAGGAGGACTAAACTTCAGCTGAGAGAACATCTGAAGTGATCCGTCCACAGTTGGAGGTCAGTCATTGCTCTGCTGCAGGTATGGATTACTTTCATTTTTATTTATACAGCGCCAAATCACAACAACAGTCACCTCTAGACACTTTATATTGTAAGGTAGACCCTAAAATAATACATTCAGAGAAAACCCAACAATCATATGACCCCCTATGAGCAAGCACTTTGGCGACAGTGGGAAGGAAAAACTCCCTTTTAACAGGAAGAAACCTCTGGCAGAACCAGGCTCAGATTCTGGTTCATTCTGAGATATGAAGTGAAATCTCGCCCCGTATCAGCAAGAATAGAATAAAACAAAATAACTATATTATCCACATGAATGTAAAATTGTCTTTGGTTCACAAAGTCATAAACAAATCAATCAAATCACTTCATATCAACCCAAAAAAATCCTACATACACATATACAAAACTTCAATACAACAACAAGAGAAACACATCCCAGCATCTTAAACCATAAAACTAAACTTGTCATCAAGTAAACTTGTTCCCAAATACTTAAAGCCATCAACAACTTCCACATACTGACCAGGAAGTGAAAGACCTGTTATGAGGCCTGTGTAATTCAAGACAAGCTTGTTGGTTCAATCAAAAACTGATGAGATTTACACTGTTCTTCCTGTTCCTCTGAAAGAGACCAACAATAGCCATCAGCATATTTTGACATTCTCGCATCCCTATCCTGTAGCTACAATATGCTAAATGCAAAAACAGTAGCATATTGTTGTTAGTAATAACAACATGGGGGCATAAGCTTAGAGTCTATTGTGAGGACTGATCTCCTTACATCCCCGTGATGTTAACCAGCACATTTTGTGGTGAAGCCTTGGTGAAACATTACAGTCGAGAGAGTTTTTGTCACTGACTGAGAAACGGAGGACGACATGTCTGTCTGACTTTAACAGGACGGCGATTTATAAAACAAACATGTTTCATTTAAAAGGACGAGAAACTGTTTACTCTGGTTATAGAGCAGGATAGCCAATGGCCACTTTCTGACAGACCTCCCTACGGCCACGCAAAACACAGTCGCCCTCTGTTGGAGATGAGAAAGAATGGCTTGGGGCACTTCAGCACAAGCTACGTCCATCTCTTCTATTGTCCATCAGGTGCTCTCAGACTGGGGGTGGATCCATGTAGAATCACAGAACAGGTGGGGATAATCTTACTAATCCACGTTATTTCAATAAGATTATAGAATGGCTCTTTTTTCATACCTGTAATCAGCACTTCCTCCCAGACTGTAAGTATCTGAGTTAAAACCGGACCCAGCCTGCGGAAAAGCGCTGCATTAAGCACAAATTTGGGGAACAACATGTCATCGTTTTGCTGTGTAACCTGTAAGAACCACAGCAGAGAGCTTTGAAATTGATGACGATGGTCAGCTGGATAGGGACGAATCTGCAGGAGGAGACGCAACGCCAGACACATCATGGACACGGCCGCTGAGCATCCCTCCCGTTATTACTCCTGGGTGGAGGAAAACTGGATTTTCAGGAGGAGTTTTTAATCGATCAAACTGCCACAGTGCTGAACAGACCACAGATCAGTGATTTAAATCTGACCTGTTAATTCTCTGTTAAATCACCTCGATCACCAGGTGTGTGACTTTTAATCCTGCATTTACCCCCTTCATCCCCGTTTAACCTTTAAATCCTCCTCACAGAGCTGTCAATCATCCATCAGAGAGCTCCTCTTCACAACATACTGCAGTTTCTTTACAAGATTAAACGGCACACACACCTGACTGTGTTCTACCTGCAGAATAATGTGCTATGATGCAGCACAGGCGGAAGCTGCAGATATCTCCTGTTTTCTTTATTCAGCCTCTCATGCACAAGCTAAAAGCTGAGGACACAGGTTACAACATTCACACAAAACTGATTTCAGCCAAGCATAACATTACTAAAATGTTTGATGCCATTTTTTTAGATAATAAAATTATGCGTTTAAATGCTTTTCATTAATTAGGTTGCTAAATGCATTCTCTTGAATTGAATTAACATGTTCACAGCCCGATACACAAACTGTGTGTTTTACTAGGGGCGCGGCCTCTAACTGACAGGTGGATGGTAATACAGGTGGATGCTAGCTTCACCTTTACTAGACCTCTGCACCATGTTTGTGCTGTTGGAGCCTTTTGGAGCATTTTAATGGTGTTATCTAACCAATGACAAAGCTGCTGGGAGGTTACTGTACTAACACACCTTCAAAGAAGGCGACGTTTGGGTGCACAATAAGATTTAAGGATTTTGATTGGATGTTACCGAGCGCTGATTAGCAGGTATCTGTGTCTGTGAATGCAACTTCAACACATAAAAATGGGATCTTACAAACCAATGAATCAACAACCGTCATTTATACAGTGTTTAGCTAATTTTGTACACAAGTCTGTGTGCACACACGAACTGTTCACGATTAACCAAATGTCAAGTCTGTTCTCCATCCCGACCAGTCACCAAGATTTAAAGGCTTATATAGACTACTGTGCTTTTCCTGTTGATGGAGTAAGCTTTCATTTAAAGCAGGCCCGTAAGTAAGATGCAAACAGGAGCTGGTTTTGGTAACAGTGGTGATTTATTTTCGTCTGCATCGACACAATCAGTCTACCATCAGATATCGCAGCAGACACATGATTCATGGAGTTTTTTAGCTCCACGATGACGTGCTTTGACCCTGACGCTGTACAGTAAAACCAATCTACTCAGAGGCTGCAGATATGAAGGCTATTTGCTCGGCTGCTCGTTCTGCTGCGAGACAAACAACCTGAAACAGCATGTGGAATTGATCTGAATCATTCATTACTGTTGCAGCAGCCAATATAATGTTTCACCAAGAATATAAATAAGACAACAAGCCGAGAGAGAAGAGCAGGCAGCGGCGTGGCCCGAGAGAAAAGCACCACCAATTCATCATTCCTTCCATCCCTGCTCATGTAAGCTTTATTGTATTTGTGTCTGACTCTTATGAGACTGCAGTGAAAAAGCTCAGATTCACCAGAAACCCAGTGCTCTGCACAAACTTTGCCCTCGCACTCGAGTGTTTCAGACATTTCTGTTTGCCACAACTAATATACAAATCAGACAGCTGGCACAAAGCTTGACAACAGGCCGTAAAATTTGCACTTGGCACAAACCTCTGGACAGACGTTGTCTCCCAAGCCAAACATGAAACATTTGGCAGTTTCATTCTGTCAGATTATCACCATCAAACTGAAAACACATGTCATTGGAGGCTGATGCTGTTTCCCCATTAACAGGACCGGTCTGTCCACCCTGAAAAACAAAGTGGTACCAGGCATTGGCTATCCCAGGTCCAAGCTAAAGTAAGCCTCAGCTGTCCTACACAGGCAAGGGTAAAATCTGGAGACACCTAGCCTGACTAGTCCCAAAGATAAGGCTCAGGCCTAGGAGAACAGGTTAAAGGTCAGAAAGACTGAACCAAACCGTCCTAGATTCCAGGAAAGAGACCAATGGGATACAGCTGCACCAAGAATTTATACCAGTGACCAAGAGAAGTACGCCTAAAGAGGAATGGGATGAGTGTTTATTACCCTAAGACTGAGCTTTAGTGACCACAGAGGCCTGGATAAAGACCATGAGCTTCTTTCAAGTTCACGCTAAAAGAAAGTTACTCGACCCAGGATGAAAGTCAGACATGGAGAACTGGACCAGCATCCAGGCTAAAGATCAGCAAAGACCGAACTTCCGGTCCCAGAGTCCCAGACCAAGATCCAGGACTCATGCCAGACCATCCAACATTTTTGACTTCAGATGAGAGGAACAGAGTTATTTTGTTTAACAGTCAGCAGACTGAGCTCTTCCTCAGCTTTACCAGTTAAGGAAGGTTAAGGAACATAACGTTCTCCAGGTTCAAACCAGTTCATCATTCCACAGACAAGAAACGCACGAGTCTGAGGACACGCTAAAAGTATGAGCTTAGCTTTGGTCCATGCCAAAGACCCTGAAGATGAAGCTGATGGAAACTTTGGTTTGTGTTTGTTTTTAAAGGTAATTTTATTGAGTCTATTCAGTCCAATTACAGAAACTTTATTAATATATAAAACTTAACCTGCATTTAACCTCTGACACAAACAACATCAATTCATTTATACATCATTTTTCTTTAAACAAGACGTTCTGTGTCATTCATTGAAAGATTTTACTTGCAGAATTTTAGTGTCCAGTTTAGTGTTTCAAGATAAAGATATACTCAGACTTCCAAAATGAAGACAGGCTTTAAAAGGACAGTTGAAGTCTAGAGGAAACAGCTTTGACCAAAAAAGCTAATCCACCCTAATCCCAGATGAGATGCCAGCTCAGAAAACCCACATCCCATTAAAACCAGAGGTCAGAATGAAAAAGCCGACAGCCCCGTCCGCCCGCCCGCTTCAGACGTAGCAAACCAAACGTACCCAAACCAAAGCGAGGCAAAGACAGCAGAAACCCAGAGAGAGAAAGACCGAGAGGAACTGAGAGCAACAAAAATCACAACAAAAGCATCCAGCGTGTGCTGAAATACGTCACGAACGGGACTGAGGGCCTGCCGGTTCATACACGGCCTGCAAAAACAGAAACACAAACACACACACACACACACACACACACACAAACAGTGAGATACTGATGTATGTTTACTGAGACAAAAATGAAAACAGACTCAAAAACAGGATTTCAAATAATTAGTGCCGCAGATCACAGGAAGTAAATTAACATGATCCAAAATGAGACCCAATGCGGTTCAGCAAGAAAAACTACACAATGTGAAATATTCTGTGAGTTAACGTGAGATAAAACAAGTCCAGATTAACTGAGATGTTCAGATATTTGCTGTAATCTCAGTTTTGTTGGAACACATGACCCAGACATTCAGACACAGATCCTTGAAAGGAAATCGAGGAGATGATCTGAGATGAAATGAAGCCCGTCAGATATTCAGTGACAGCTGCAGAAACAGATTCTCTGGTAATCGTTCTTCAGACAGACGTGACCTGATTGAGATGAAGCTAAGAGCGTGATGAGTTCCTGCTTCAGCTTTTACCTGAACCTGTTCAGACGCGTGCACGCAGCTAAATCCTCTGCTTCATTGCACTGCTGCTGAAGTGCCTTTGAGCAAACAAGTGGCAGGCAGGACGTAAGCGATCAAACCTTTCTCTGGCTGTGACACTGACGATAGAGGGAAGTTACCAGGCCTGACCATGCCCCAGCAGTTCCTCTGAGACCCAAGTCCACACAGCATCACGCACAGAGTTCACCCCTTACCTACCCCTCCCCCCAGCCATAGCTCTGTGGTCACATGCTGCCGCTGGCTGATTGGCTGATCTGAGACTGCAAAAGCTCAAAAATATGACAAATTCGGTGAGAACACAGATGATTGGGCTTTGACCGGCCACCCAAGGTCAGGTAGTGTGAGCCCTCCAGCACAGGCTGCAGGTGTGCTTGTGTATACAGAGGGTTACCTGTGTGTGTTCAGTGTTATGAAGGCAGTACAACTGCAGACCTAACCTGCTACAGAGGACAGACATGAAATAACTGCCTGCTGACCAATCAGAAGTCTGAAAGATCCCGGTGAGCATTAATGAGAAATATAGCTCATGATAAACATCCATCTTTAGGAGTGGTTGTAGTTTCTACGTATTTCTCCAAAGCATAGAAAATAAAGACGACTTTTAACCACATCACTGTAACAGATTCTGCTGTGTGTTACTGACCTTTGGCCTCCTCCAAGTCAGAGTTTAGCTCCTTGTCTGAGTAGCTGGGAGGCCTGTAGGGTGGGGGCTGTCTCGGGGGGGGCAGCACTACCTCTGATTTCTGCAAACAAACACATTTATTCATAAAAACATGGACTCTGTTGACTTCCAGTCAGACTATAGACCATAAGTGTGCAGACGGTTGTGCACGAGCCTCAGGCTGTGTGAGATAGGAGCCTGGAACACACTGAAACCTGGTAAAACTAAATGGCAGCTGTGAGCAAGAAACAATCAGCACCACCACCAATATGTCCTCCAACCTTTAGGCTCCGTGCTGCACGGCTCAGTTTAAACTCTGATCTAAGCCCTGCTTGGTCATCTGTAGTAACTGTAGAGGTCGCCTGCAGCGTGTAAAGTCAAACTACTACCACAGCAGACTTTGTGTTGTATAATTCAGTTTTTGTTTTTTCCAGTTTGTCTTTCTCGTGCAGTTTCTGCTGTCGTTTCCTGCATCAGACTTTTGGAGGCTACACTGCCATTAACAAAGAAACACCGGAAGCTCTGAGGACTCGCGTGACTGCATAGCACAATCCTGCGTCGATCACTCCATCATGACGTCTGTCTCAGAGCTCTGTCTTATTTCATTCTTTCAGGCTGCCAGCTTTATTATGGATTCTTTATACTGTCCATCTGTCTCAAAGGCGTTAGATAAAGACTGGAGTATGATGGTGAGTGTGGTTTAAGCATGGCTGAAGCTGAGACTTTGACGTCCTCTCACACTGATCCTCAGACCAGGACCGTGCCCTGTGTGGACGCAGCGCCCGGCTGCAGCTTGAGGACAAACACCATCAAACATCAGATCTTATTTCACACTGAAAGAGCCGATCATTTTGTTTCGTTAGCCCACGTCAGTAAGATGTTTTTATTTTGTCCCATTCTAAGCTGTTTTATGGGATCATATTCAGCTGCTCTCACAGTGTTTTGTTGCATTTCTTATTTATTAAACTCGTCTCTGTTGTTTCTGTCATGTTGTAAATGATTATGTTACAGCTCGTGTCGTCTTCAGCTGCTCTAAGATGGATTTTCCAAATCCTGGGAAAAATAAATTCAGTCTCATCTTATCTGAGTCTCCACAGGCAGCAGATCTAATCTGTTAAATGTGATTTCTGAGCTCCGGAATGACATGCCGCTGTTTGTGCAGAGGCTGCGTCGCCCTCTGCTGGTCTCTGTTGAGCTGTGCAGGCATCTCACAGACATACATTTCTGTGTGTCCTCGTTAATACAGAGTGTGGAGCTCTTACCGGAGACTCCATCCTCTTCGTTTGGGATCTGCTGATGGTTGAAGCTGTCAGAGACATGGGCTGAAACACACATACACACACAATTAAACACACAGAAACTCGAAGAATCAAACAGTTTGGACC
>NW_005187447.1:3644002-3653428 GCF_000239375.1 Pundamilia nyererei
GTACCCGTGGAGTCGCTGTCAGGCTCTGGACGATGAAGACAACAGGGCTCGGGGCAGATTTGATCGTGTTGACCGCCTCCTCGTGACTGGCAGCTCGCAAGTCAACACCTGACACCTTTATACACGCACGCACGCACGCACACGCACGGAGTTGAAGGTCAGACATTATGAAAATGTTAATCATAAAACTGTTTTTACTTATAAAGTCTTTTCCTTCATAAATGGGTCGCTCTGAAAGATTCAGTCTCAGGCTGTGTGTAAACTATGCATGTAGCGCACGTGTGTGTGTGTAGAGACCCAGGAATTAGACAAGGCCCTACCTCCAGGATCTTGTCCCCGGTCTTCAGACAGTGGGTGTTGGCGGCGGGGCTGTTGGGTAAAACCTGCTTGATGAAGATTCCCTTCAGTTCCTCTCCATTCCTCAGTCGCTTGATGACATGGCGACCTCCAACGATGCTCAGACCCAGAGACTGACCCTCCTCAGGCCACACCTCCACCCTGCACAACAGCGAGGTTGGAAGTTTGAATAATGTACCAGTCTCTCTGGGTCACCTGACCTGTACACAGTCTCCTGGGATATCATAATGTACCTGTGTGTGTGTGGGTGTGTGTGTTACCTGCGGGGCGGTCCCCAGTGGCTGAAGGCAGGTGTTTCCTGTCCTTCCCCCTCCTCTCTTTCAGGCAAGTCACTGTGAACACAGACCCACAGTCAAACACTACTTTTTGAAAGAAAGAAAACCTGAGCCTGAAAATCAGGAACAGGTGAGATGCTGGGCCACAGACACACAGACACAACTTTAACCACATAAAGCAGCGATGATTCTAAACAGAAATGCACCCACACTTGAGGCATCTACCTGTTTACATCTGTGTTCAAACCAGCAGAACGTGAAGCAGCTGTCCTACCTGTGGCCACTGATTGGCAGAGAGGATCCCCCCTGGCTCCGCCTCTTCCTCTTCGCAGTATCAATCCTCCTGACAGACCTCCAGGGGAAGAAAAACACAGACAGGAAGTTTCTGTGATTAAACTCTGAGGCTGGTTTGTGACCACAATGATCCAGATTAATCTAACGAGGCTGAGAGTGAGCGCCGGGTGCCCGCTGACCATATGTTATTAAAAACAGCAGGAAACAGTTGACTCATGGAGAAATCAGACTGCAGTTAGAGTGGGAGAGCAGCAGAGGGTGCCACAGCACTGTGACGGGACGTAAGAGGAGCTGATGGAGGAGAAAATGAGTGTGTGTGAGGTCTAAGCTTGTGAGCTGCGAACAGTTAACAGGTTTCAGCACTGTGGGCAACTTTAACCTGGCAGGGAAGAGGACACCAGACATTACTTGGGGCATGATTGAAGCTTCTGTTTCCAGAAAATCCGGCCTCTCTTAGCAGATACGGCTGTTTAAACACAACATACAGACCTCTGACTCTCTGAGCGAGTGTGTATGAGGAGGAAGAGTGACGGCGAGCATGAAGGTGCAGCAGGAACTCACTCTGTGTCAGTGTCCGTGAGAGTCAGCTCAGAGTCTGCTTCGCTGTCTCTGGAGTCCGGAAGACCTGAAACACACACAAACATCTGTACTGCTATCACTGTGAGGACCTCATCCTCATCCTTCACCATGAACTGCAGAACCGCTGACCCTGATCTAGGTGGATTTTCTTTAAATGACATCCTGTTCCTATTCACCAGGTCATGAGATGGAAAAAAAAAAAAAAAAGAGAGATCATGGATCTCGAGTCTAAATTATCTTAAACATGATTTAGACTCGTGCGCTCTCCTCTCACCCAGAATCAGCTTTCCCACAGACACAATGCTTTCATGGTCCGATCTCTGCAGGTCTTCCTCCTCCTGCATCTCTCTGCTCCAGGCCTGAGGACAAAAATCACCAAATAACTACAAATACATACAGAAGCAGAATGTCACGACTTTTGTTCTGACCTTCATCCGGTCACGCAGAAATCAGCCTTTAGAAAACACACGAATGTTAAACTGCTGAACTTTTTCCATTAAAAACATGCTGGAAATATTAATACCCAAAAATGAACAGTATGAAAGAAAATGGAGATAAGGTGTGTCTGAGCCTAAAACCACCTGAGTGTAGGTGGAGTCAGGAGAGCATATGGTTCTCCAGCTCTTTCCCCTGTAAAAACAGTGCTTCTCAACCCGCCGTACCGCCAACGGGCAGTTTGGACACGTCAGATCAATCAAGTTGTGCTTTAGAACAGTTTCTGGGTTTTTTGGGGCGTCGCTGCAGAGGCAGCACCGGGGGTGGTGCTGCCTCTGCAGCGACGCCCCAAAACCCCCAGAAACTGGTCACGGAAACATGGGGGACCGTAGGCAGGGTAATGAGTTCTCGCCAATACCTCGCCACTCGTAGCCGTTCACTTCATGTTTTGTGTGAGCGAGTCAACGTCAATGAAACTTCCCCTTGCTTGTCAACTCACCTCATCTGCCCCCCCAGCTCGGGTAAGGGAGGCCAACTTCCACTCTTCCCAAGATGGTGGGGGTTTCCCGGGGGCGGGGCTCACGCTGTCCTCCGGCTCTACCTCCTCTTCATCAACACCCATTTCCCTGAATTCCTCCTCTGGCCGGAGGTCAGAGGTCAGAGAGGAGGTGGCGTAGCGAGGGAGAGCATCCAGGATCAGCTCTGGCTCCTCCTCCTCTTCCTCCTCCAGATGAAGGCTCTGTGGAAGGATGGCGGCCTCGCTGAAACCCTAAAACACAGACGGCAGCATTCAGAGACGAAGCTCCAGAGGAGCGACCGCGTAATTAAGACAGAAATGACGACAGGAAGTCCAGCAGCTTCAAACTTCACCAGTGAGCTCAGGTTCACCATGTCTGAAGAATGTTCAGCCTCCAACGTGTCACGAGATGCATCGATAAACACACAGAGACATTTTTCACCTGGCAGCAGTGCAGAGACGTAATCAAATGCAATTGACTAAACAGTGTCATTAGCCATTTGCTCTGATTGGCTGTATTTCTGTCTGCTTGCGTTAGACGTGATTTTTATCATTCCTGTAAGCACTCAGCTTTGTTGGCCAGATCGCCTTTAAAAACATAGATTTGAATCTGAAAGGACTTTCTGGTTTCTCAGCTCGTTTCTGCTCTTTAATGGTTTCTTGTTTCTCACACCTGCTCAGAGGACAGGTGCGAGAAATAATGAAACACTCACAGCCGAGATGACTCCCGTGTCTGTGGAAAACAAACAAGATGACTCAATTTGGATTTCTGGAGGTCGTGAAGGACAAAAGGAGGCAGAAATCAGAATCCATCATGGTTCCCAGTGTTTCATGTGAAAGTGTGAGAGTGTCTCTGCAGCTCGCACTAAATCTAAAACTCGCCTGACTTTGGACATTAGCCTTCATCTCCAACTCCCCAAAGAGCCTCCTCAGCAGATACTGAGGGGATATCCTGTTCTTAACATTACGATGCAGACATTAGCCCGCGCCGGGAAATATTAATGACAACACTTAGGCTAATTTCCATCGACGAAGCCTCATCGTCAAGGACTCTGCTCCTCTTCTTTTAATTTGGGCCCGGGAAGCCGGCCCATCACGGCGTATAATGGAGGTGAGGAGTAGACGGCGGCAGCGGCAGAGAGCTCATAATGCTAACAGGATGTTCTGCAGACTGATGTGTATTGGCCGTGACTGCCTGGCCTCATATTCATAAGATTTAAAGACGCTGTCATTTAATATCTCTGCCATTAGACGATGAGGACGGAGCATCGCTGCAGCGCCGCGGTTCATGTGAGGATCCTCAACGACTGTCTTCACCGCCTCGCTGCAACGACTGCAGAGTCACATGACTACATGACAATCCTCACAGGAAAGAAAAAAAATTAAAAAACAAACAAAAAAAAAACAAAACTGCATCACTCCCACAGGAAACTCCACCAACAGCCATGTTTCTGCTGTGTGACAGAAACAAAGGTCAGAGGTCGCACCTAGGCTTACAGTCTTTAATGATCCTCCTTCTGCAGCTGAAACAACCACAGCTGCAGTTCCCCTGACGTCCAGCAGAGGCAGTAGTGAGTCACTCCACATAGACTCCCACGTTTCCCTCCTCTTCATAACTGTGCAGGGGACGTTTTAGCTTTCTTGGGGCGTGGCCTCTGTGACTGACAGGTGGATGGAGACACAGGTGGCTGTAGCTGCTAGCTGTCTGCTAGCGTCACGTGAACTGGACCTCTGGACCGTCAAAATGACATAATCTGACCAATAACATGGCCGCTGTAAGGTTACTGTACTAACAGACCTTCAAACCTCACACAGCAGAGGAATTTAACCGGAAGTCCTGTAGACAAATCAAAGTCTGACAGGCTTCAGTTTTAAACCCAGAGCTTCTGAAGCTACTGCTGAAACGTTCAGAAATCCATTTGGCCAAAGTGGGCAGTAATCCGATTACTGCAGTGGAGACACTGAGCAGCGTGGTTTTACAGCCTTCTCAGTAAAATAAAGTGAAGCAGCAGTAAACTGGGTCTTGAGTGTCCTCTGGGTTCCTCCGGCTCGCTTTCTGTCGTACGCAGGCTTCAGCCGGCTGAACGCGCCGTGGCAGCTCTTTATCTGCACAAACAGGAGCAGAATGAAGTGAAACGACGGCAGTAGCTCGTTCTTGCACACCTGACCTCTAAAAGTTAACGAGGCGTGAGCGTGTAACGGGGTCTCTCTCTGGTCAGTGTGACAGAGAAGGATCCGGCAGCAAAGTGTAAGTGCCGACCCGGCCGTCTTTATGGAAACCCATCAGAGACCTGTGGGCTGTGAAAAAACCTCTTCAGCCAAATGGGCTGCATATAAAAGAGGAAATAAAACAGCGGCACAGAGGACGGCGACGGCACAGGACACGAAGAAGAGCAGAACTCAGCAGAAATGGCAGAACAAAGACGAGCTCAGCGGGCTGATGCTTCACAGACACGTGTGCAGATATCAGAGGCTTCTGCTTTTCTTCAGCAAATCACAACCACCTGCTCAGGTACGGAGCAGTGACACGACAAACGCTCCGAAAATGAATCCACGTGTTGCTAAACACACAAATCAGCAACTATAATAGGACGCCTACCCGCAAAGGTCAGCAGTTCGATTCCCGGCTCCCCCATCGTACTGCACGTGCGTGTGTGGATGCGTGCATGTGTGGGTGCATGCATGCATGCGTGTGTATATATATGTGTGTGTGTGACTGAATGAGGTTTGCAGTAAAAAGCGTGATACATGTATCAGTCCGTTTGACATGCATTAAAATGTATCTGATGGTGCTTCTGTAATTATTTATTTAAAAAGGTTGAACTCAGTCATCAATTTCTGTGTTTACTCATGAACACAGTCCCCTCTGTTTATTTTCTTACTCCTTTTCTCAAGTTTTACATTAATTTTTGGAAAATTTTTCCCAAACTTTTTTCTGTGCTTCTACTCAGCAAAGACGGACTGAAAAAGAAATTCACTTTTGTTTTTAATATTTCACGTGTGTGAGGGTTCATTCATTTATTCACTGGATTATTTATTACTTTGATTTTGACAGCTGCGATCTTAATGATGTCACACTGTGATGTCACAAACTGCAGACAAAAAAACGTAACAATGTCTCAGTTTCTGTAAAAATTTCTGTCCATAAGTATCTGTGCAAAGACAAACAGCTTGTATTCTTCTCTGTCTGCAGTATTAGTGAGTCGTAGTACTGCAGTACTACGTGTACAGATGCTGGAGGACCAGAGTGTCCTCAGAGTACCCCCCTCCACCCCTCCACTTAAGAGAGATGCTGCTGCTGGTTGAGCTGATGGAGCACTTTATACCATTCAACCATCCCGCTGAGTCAGCAGCTTCACAGAGACAGAGAGGAGGGAGAGGAGGGTGAAGGAAGGTGAAAGAGAGGAGAGGAGGAGGAGGAGGAGGAGGAGATGAAAGAGCAGCAAGAGAGAGAGAGAAAGATGTGGAGGAGATGATAGAGGAGAGGGGAGCATGGAGGTGAAGGCACAAGAGTGAAGAGCAGTGAGATGGAAGAAAGCAGGAAGAGGGAAGATGACGTCATGGCGGGTTATCAGCGCTGACGTCGAGCTCTCGGCTCGTTTCATGGACAGCTGAGCTCATGTACAAGGAGGAAGGTGCAGAAACATGACGGCCATTAAACATCCAAATGAAATCTGAGGAAAGAGAATCTCACTTTCTGTTGGCCCGACTCACTGCTCCCAGTATTGCACTGGGCTGATGACACGCTCATTTTTATAAGTGTAAGGACCAAAGTCCTGTACTCTTCGCTCCCAGTTTCAGAGATGTTTTCAGCACATTTCACCACAGGAACGACCTCATAGCAGATTTTCCATCTTATTTGGATCCGATATGGAACCAGCCTCCGCACGTTCTGCTCACTGCAGAACGTCTGCACCTGTTTCTGATATTTAATAAAACTGTTTCATGGCTGAATGTTTCTGCTTTACAGACTTTATTATTTATCTGAGCAGCGCCTGTTAAATCTGCAGATTTCTGACTGCGATCAGAACATGCCAGTAAAATCTCATGATTTTTGAATGGAGTTTGGTGTAAAGTCCTGCAGCTGCTGCATCAGTGGCTGGTTTCAGGTGAGGTCCCTGCCCCCCACCTTACACTTCATCTCAGAATATACTACTTTAAAGAAGTGAGCGTCCTGCGCACTCTGGTAACCAAATTTAAAAGCTCCTGATCAGAAATAATCAAAAAAAAGGATCTTTTAAATTCAAACTCACTCCACTCAGTCTGAACAGAGCAGCCATTTCTCTTCATCCCTGTCACGCTCTACATATTTATTTACATTCATTCGGCCCTCGATTCATCTTTCTTTATGGTCAGATGCTCTGGCAGCGCCGTTCATCTGGTATCCAGACTAATAAAGCAAACTGAAGTGAAAGGAGAGCAGGAAGAAGAGATTAAGACAGAAAGATTTCCATTTGGAAGATGAACACAGATGGAGGGAGCAGAGCAGCGAGGGAGGAGGTGAGCGATGTGACGGGGGACAAAATCTTAATGTCCAATTAGTCTGGACTGATTAACGTTTCTAACAGAGACAGTCAGAGCCCACTTTATTAGGTACACCTGCAAAATCCATCACAGATCAAACTGTACAACCTTTATACTGAAACTATTTGCACTTTTCTTGTTCCCACGGCGTGCGTTCACGTGAAACGCGTTTCTAATTCAAACGTACACACAGACACACACACACACACACACACACACTGCTGTTTAATGCCTTCATTCAGAGCAGGAAACTCAGTGAGGTCACAAAGGCAGCAAGGGTTCAAGTAAAAAGGAAGCAAGTGAGGAGTCCAACTGTGTGCTTCACCATCATCAGAATCCAAACCATGAGAGCAAGATAAAGGACAGAACAGCCTTAGAGAGAGCTCAACAGCAACAATATCCTCACATCACTGAGGATGTGAATGCCCTCCATCGCTATTAGCATCATGTGTGTGTGTGTCTGTGTGTGTACCTTTGCCACAGGTAGTGATGTGCTGCTGTCCTCTCTCCTCCTCTCTGGTGCCTCCACCTACACAAACATGCAGATCAGAGTGAAGTCAGGTCCATCCACAGAGGAAGACTACAGAAGAATGTGGAGGCATGAAGGTTCACCACAACTGCACGGTGCTCTCCCAGCGGGAGGCCGAGGTAAGATTTCAGCAGGTAAGAGTCCACTGCAGTTCATTCATGTGATGCAGACAGAAGGGGTTCTTTTCATTTACTCTCGCAGCTCTGACATCGCTGCAGAATCACTTTCCCAGTGATGGGATTATATTTGCTGGTGGATGAACAAACACTGGAAGCGGTTGATTTATGCGTTCAGGCATAAAACACCTTCAAACCTCGGACCTACCAGTCTGAACCAAAAACCAGGAAATCTGGGTCCATGTTAGTCACCTGCTCAGCCAGGTGAGCAGGTGACTAACCTGCCAAAGCTTAGCTCAGGGGTCAGGGTTACGTTTTGGACTTACCACCAGAGGCTTCCGGATTCCCAGGCGGACCGTACCAGGCGGAGCACACTTGAGAACCTCGACAGCCTCGGCCAGACTGAGCATGTCCAGCTGGGTGCAGTTGACTGACACAAGCTGGTCTCCGGGGAGCAAACCGCCGTGGAGCTCCGCTGAACCGCCAGGTACCAGAGACCGGATCACCATCACACATCTGCCGGGGTCCAGCGGGTCCTGCGAGCCAGAGAGGAAAAACGTTAAAGCAGAACACCAAATTTTACCTCCTGTAGTCTGATGCTACAGTCAGGACTGGGCGGATGCCATTGCCCCCAACGAGGGTCGATCTGTCGTTTTAATCACATAAAATGGAAATATTAGCCCCTCCCCTGGAATAATTACACTTGAAATGACCTTGTGTTTGAGTGATCTACAACTGATGGACCAACAAACTTTTGTCCGGCAGAAATGCCAACTTTAAGGAACCTGGGAGATCGGAACATTGTGGTTTGGAAAGTTGAAAACATCCATCTTTCCAAACCGAAAACAGCACAAAGACAGAAATGCTCAAATCTTCAAAGCTTCAAAAGAAAACCACAAAAGGTGGCGAGTCCACTCACCTCCTCCTCACCTCCTAAGACTACCCGACCTGTATGAGAACCTTCACGGACTCTTGTGTCTATGTTTGGTATACCGAGGCCATTAGAGCAGCTCCCAGTTTTAGTTTCAGCAAGTTTAAAACAAAGAGCTGGAAATCTTTAACCAACTCTCAGCCCAGCATGACCGACCCCAGATCAGCCGAGCTCATATTTCACACAGAGTCGAGGGAAGTGGGACAACGACCATTACAGATCATCCTGTCTGTTTCATCACTCTCACAGGGAAGAGCGAAGAAGACACACCGCCATCATCATCACCACCATCACCACAGAGGACAGGCAGGGGGAGCCAGAGACCAGAGAAATAACAGCAAACACATTCACACAAACACACAGACGTGAGGAAGACGAGGCTAAGGACGTTCAGCGACTGATGAAGACGAGACCACAAGAGTCTGCGGACGTTAAAACCAGACTGAACTCATTCAAAGACCCCGGGGAGCAGTTCGTCTTCTCAGGACAGCTGACCCGCTTCCTGTTTCACACCAATACAGAAAGAAAAAGCAAAGACGAGGCAAAGAAAATAACCAAGAAATTAAAACTCAGGGTGGGGGGGGGGTCAAAAGTTTAAGAGGTAGGGTACACATAGACACGTCGGCAGTCTGTCCAAGCACGCAGACGTGACAAATATCTGCCACGACGCTGAAAATCTGTTTTTCTTTCTCTGAATCTAAATTTCATGTAAAATATCCATCTATCCATCCATCCCTGTTTGGGCCGAGTGTCAGCACTCTGAGAGAATTAATCTGAGCATTTGGTTTGTGATGGTCGCTGCTGAGGGCAGCAGTAAATAAGCAGCTTTTATCCTGCTCATGTTATTAGTCATGTGCTGTAAAAAAAAA
>NW_005187447.1:3653526-3656284 GCF_000239375.1 Pundamilia nyererei
CTGAGGTTATTGTTGTCTTTAAATTCTTTCATCTTATAATCAGATAAAAACTTCTGGTGCACAGTGTGCTGTACATCTCCACAGGTCAGCCAGGAAGAAATAAGAAGCACGTTATACATTTTCTTTATTTGACCTGTAATTTGTCTCAGGACACTCATTTTCTCCTCAGCCTCGTAAACACTTCACCCACAGCGAGTGACGCGACTAATTAATACCACCGTTGCCCATCTGAAGTGTGACAGAACATGTGGTCTGCAGGCGATTACCTCCTCCTCCGCCGGCGCTGCTCTCTGCTCAGAGTTTTAACCAGAGTGACTATGAGGCCGGCCAAACCCACGCTCCCCCCAGAGCCTCCCGCGCCACTCTCAAACCCTCTCCTGGTGCGAGCGGATGTGCGCGGCGTGAATTCCCCGGCGTCGAACCCCGGGCATCGCCCGCGCTGCAGTACGAGCTGCCGTGCCAAGTTTGAGGCTGCCAGAACAAAGCCAGCTATATTTTTAGACTGAACAACATGGCTACAGGTGGTGAGGAGTCAGAACTCACGTCCTCCACTCCTACAAGATCCTCCGGAAAAAGAAAGGCCGCCGCAGTCAAGAAGTGGAGGAATCAGAAAAACGTAGGAGGGGCTGGAAAAAAGAAATTAGAAGCGTTTCTGCCAGGAGTAGTGAAATGTTTCACACACAGAACAACGAGCAGGGTTTGGGTGTTTTTGGATATGTAGGTTGCAGGGCGTCTGCACAAAGTTAGACTTTTGAAGACCTTCGCGATGCCACAGAGAATCAAACTCGGGAGGTTTATTCACCGAAATAAACACGAGCCCAAATATTTTAGGAGCTCTCACTCAACTTTACATTTGTTGATTTAAAGAACATATTTCAGGACCTTTCAGCGCCTCTCATGTTTTATCATATTTCTGACTTTTAAGAACTTAATCGATACTTGCCCGAAACATTTGGACGCTCCACGTTCTCTTACTTTAACGTGGGCTTCGTTGGAAAACTGGCAGAAACCTGAACGCAGCTTTCGGCCACTCGCCCATCAGCGCTTCACGGGCATGTACAGACTCATCTTCTATCAGGCAGAAAAATTCATTTTAATTAGAAAAGATTCATCTTTGGATTCTTCAAAACAAAACGCCCTTTTGGAAACTTGAGTGTGGCAACCTCAGAAATAAAAGAGAACACAGACGTGGAGTCATCTCACAAATCAGAAGAACCACGTCCTGCACAGACTATATGAGGTTATTACCCAAACAAAAATGGGTCTTGTCATGTTTAAGAGAACATGATGAGACCCATGTTCTGTCTTACATGTTAAGAATAATGACATTAGAAAGCTGTGTGAGCACTGCAGCTGTGAAAGTGTTTCTGTTCACCGGGCGAAAACACCGGGTCTCAGCACTTCACTGCCCTCCAGCTCGCGCTGCAGCGGTTTGTGTGTGAAGGCTAGACGTGAAGTGGGACTGGCGCGAGCAGTCACAGCGCTTGTGCTGTGCTCTGGTGGGAGGAGCCTGAGGACTTAATGACAGCAGGAAGGGTGATTTTAAAACCTGTTATTAGAGGAAATTCGAACTCTGTCAGCTTGTTTTAAAGCCCGGGCGTGCCAAGTGCTTCCATACGTGTCTGGCTGCAAACAGGTGAGACTCGCTTTGAGATGATGAGATGAGTTGTTTTTCTAAAAGCTGACAATAGAGCAAAGGCAGAGTTTGTCTTCGTGTGATGAACACTGTGGCAGCTTTGATTCTTCTCGTATCCTGTGACCACCAGTGCATCCGCGATCCGGCCGTGGCGCAAGGATAAAGAATCGTACCACCCTCACGCCGATGGTTTCGGACCCGAACTGAGCTCCTTCAGTCTTTGGAGAACACGTTCGTATTTGTGCCACGAAGCTGCTCGCTCTGTTTCAGAGGAAACTATGAGCCAGAATCCAGACAGACAGCAGCTCTCCTCTTATTGCCTGCAGCCATCTTTCACTCAGCTCTGACAGGCGAGAGTCGGTAACAGGAAACAGTTTGGCAGGAACACTGGGCCGACGTGCCCTTGGGCGAGAGATACAGAGAGCGGAGAGGATAGAGAGGGTGAAGGTTTGTGAGGAAGTTGATTTGTTTTATTTTGTTAAATATGATGCAGGTCAGATTGACTCTAAGGCAGAAGCTTCGCTCTTACTGCCGATGATTTTAAATCATATTAAAGTCAAACAGGAGAGAAACCGAAGTAACACGATGAGTCTGAGACTTCGTCATCAGGTCCTGAAAGCCCTGCCTGGACTCCGTCCTATGGACCTACAAGCTTTGTGACCCTGAGGAGAACCAGAGGCAGCCCAGAGCACAACGAGGACACGTAACAGAGATGTGATCAGGCATGAACAAAAGGACCTCTTAGGCCATCATTTTGCTTTTAAACCATCAGACTGTTTTACAGGCACGTCATTACAGTTTGTGCTCTAGAACAAATTCACTGGAGAAATCCTTGGTGATGCACAAAAACATTTTCCTCCACGAATTCAAGCACTTTCACAATTTTGGGACCACAAAGCATGCTCAGCAGCCTCCTGCTCAGCCTGTAGAGCTGCTGGAATCCAGACCAAATTCTAATCTCAGTTTTCCAACAGCGAAGCGGTTACGTTCATCGTTTTACAGCAAAGACAGTGTGGAAGTTTCACTCTGCACAAACGCTGCAGCAGCAATAACGGCAACGAAACGTTGCAAACATCTGCAGGACGAGGGCCAACAAGAGCCAGAAACACGAGCGGATCACAC
>NW_005187447.1:3656378-3670324 GCF_000239375.1 Pundamilia nyererei
CACACACACACACACACACACACACACACACACACACACACACACACACACACACACACACACACACACACACACACACCTCTCTCTCTCTCCTAGGCAGATCCTGTGTCTGCAGGCTGACATGATGTGGACCAACTGGGAGTTATGCTGGAGCTCGCTCCACCACCTCAGCTGGGTCTGACAGAGGAGGAGGAGGAGGGGGCTGAGGTCTTAGAGGTGAAGCTGCGCCTAAAGATAAAGCACTGAAGCAGGTTTGGAGAAGATAAAGACAGCAGACACACCAGAGTTTCCCAAATTTACTCCAGAGACAGCGATGAATCTAAAACCTCTGAGATGAGATTCACTTTAAAACATTTCAGCTTCGCTCCGTTTACACTGTCCTGTGAGGAGATGGGAAACACATGAGTACCAGTGGCACCTTCCTGTAAGACAGCTGTTTGTCTGGACTCGGAGCTGCCTGAGCTCTGGGGTTTTCCTTCCATCCTAGAATTTTTGGAGTGTCAAGGTACCCTTGTCCACCTGAGGCTCTGAGATTCCGCAGGTGTACCTCACCCGACCTGTCCGACCTCAGTCCAGCATGTGTCCAGATACTTCGGAGGTGTTATCAAAATTCCTTTAAATTGGTCACATTCCCCTTAAACAACGTTTTCAGTGGGACGTTGACATGGTTCACAGCCACAGAGCAAAATTAAAGATGGAAGCTGGTTCTGGACACCACTTTCAGAAATGCTAACGTTACCGCCGGCTTCACACAAACAGCTGCAGTCATCGACCTGCAGTCTACCAGTGCGACGTGAAACTAGAAACGAGCAGAGCAAAACGTGAGGAAATGCTAGCAGCTGGACGGTAGCAAAACCTGCCGTCCAGCTGAAGAAAGTCGGATGTGCACACAGACACCTGTTAGGTGAAACCTTTTCAGACTTTGGGAGGCCAGTCGGACGTGGTCTCCTGGGCCATACGATCGGCCGTCAGAGATGCCACTCTTACCTGGTAGTCAAGGATGCTGAAGCCGAGGCCTTTGTCTCGCTCTTTCTGCAGCTCCAACACCTGAATGTCCGAAGACCACAGAGCAAGCTCTCCGTCCTCATCCTCCTCATCTCCCTCCTCTTCTTCTTCCTCATCCTGGGTGTAGTGGGTCTGCTCCTCCCTCAGCACCACCTCTACAGGTGAGACCTGCTCCTGACACAGAAACATTTAAACGGCAGTTAAAGCGCGCTCAGCGAGGACATGTTTCAGGACGTTCACACGTAATAAGTGATAAATGGGCTGGTCCTTAAAGACCTCCAACTCTACCCGAGCACTCAAAGTGCTTTGTGCAACACTCTCCGTTCACCAGTTCACATTCACACACATGGATGCGCCCAAGGACACGTTAGACCTGCTCTGCCTCCTGACCCATAAACCTGAGCAGGAAAGGTCAACGAGCCCTTGAAGAGGTCTGTCCTAAAGTAAACTTCATATTCTCCGAGCGATCGCTCTGCGTGATCAGCAGTTTAGGAAGCTAACGCTGCTAGCTCAGGTATTAGAGGCCGGGTGCTTGATTGTTTCATTGAACACTTCCTGTCATGGAGAAGTGTTTTAAGAAATGTTCAGGAATGAACTCAGGATGGAGCTGTCTGGGTTTAATTCATACTCTACAGAGTGACAGCAGGAAGTGAACCTGTCCATATAACAAATACAGTGCACCAGGGTTCGTGATCCTTCTTGCAACACTCCTCTTCAGGAGGTAGAGAAGGAAGGTTGGCAATTCGATCCCTGGCTGCTTTGCTCTGCATGCCAAACATCCTTGGACAAGATATCAACTCCAAGTTGCTCTCTGATGCATCCATCACTTAAGCACTTAAGCATATAAAAAGTGTGTGTGTGCGTGGATGGTAGAATGAAGCATTTTGAGTGCTCAAGCAGAGTAGAAAAGCGCTATAAGAACAACCAGTCCATTTATCATTTGTGTGTGTGCGCGTGTGTGTGGTTGCAGAGGTTACCTGTCTGCCACTGCTATCATCTCTCAGGAGCGTCTGACTGCAGAGCATCGATGACAGCTTCATCTCGATCTGACAGACAGCACACGGTTATTCTCAGAGCTCCAGCAGCATTTCAAACCAAACAATGATGCTTTTAATCTTTACGATCATAACTGCTTATAAACAGCCCTGTTCTCACCTCCTCCACACCCCGCTGCGACTGTCTGGCTGGTCCTGCTTTCGGTTCTAGTCGTAGTACTGGTTCTGGTTCAGATTCGGATTCTGGTTCCAGGTCGGCGATCGGGTGTCGGCAGCAGACCAGAGTGAACGGAGGAGGCACCTCTTTGAGGAACGACACCACTTCTCTGCGAGACTTTCCGTACAGCTGAACGTCGTTCACCTACACAAGAACAAAACATGATTACATCTCACAGTCACACAGCTGCAGTTTGTCTGATGTCCAGCAGAGGGCGACTTTGATGGTACGGTCTGTGAGACAATGAAGCTGACGATGACTTTCAGCTTGCAATCTGACCTCCAGCAGCTCGTCTTCGGGTCTCAGGACTCCGTGTCTGTCGACAGGACCTCCGGGCGCCACCGACGAGATGTAGTGATGACCATCAAAGGAGTCCAACTCGACCCCAAGACGCAGAGTGTGGACAGGCAGCAGCTTCGATGACTTCTGCAGCTCTTCATCGTCTTCGATCACGGGATCCAAATTCACCATCTGATAAAACACACACACACTGACTGAGTCCTGGATCTCAGCAACACTGTGAAGCTTTTAATAATTTTGAATGTCTTGTCTCACCAGGACTTGATAATTCGGTCCAAGAGCCTGCTCCCACTTAGCCCTTAGTTCTGCCTCTGTTGTTACACACACACACACACACACACACACACACACACACACACACACACACACACAAAACAACAGTTTTCTCATCAGCTTCAAAAAGTGTTGCAAACAAATAGTATAGTGTGAGAGTACTGTAGCACTTGGGCAGAAGAACACTGTGATAGTTTCACTGAGATGGTCAGAGCTCAGTGGACCACTGAGAGAGAATTGCTCTGTTCGAACAGACTGTTTAGACTCCTCTATCAGCTGATGCAGAGGTCGTCCAGTGACGACCTGGGGCAAATGGATGTGGGTGGCTATTGACTCCAGACCACCTTCTGACACAGGAAGTCTTTACCACATCATAGCACAGTAGCTCTGATCATTTAAGTCATATGGATGGATGGCTGGATGAATGAGGGATGGATGGAAGAATGGGCAGAAGAAGGGATGAATGGATGGATGGCTGGATTAACAGGGGATAGATGGATGGATGTGTTGATGGGCTGATGGATGGATGGGTGTGTGGATGGATGGATGGATGAATAGGCAGATGGATGGGCTGGAGGATGGATGGAAGAATGGGCAGATGAAGGGACGAATGGACAGATGGAGAGATGGCTGGATGAATTGGAAGATAGGTGGATGGATGGGTGGACGGACAGATGAG
This sequence comes from Pundamilia nyererei, assembly GCF_000239375.1. Taxonomy (NCBI): domain Eukaryota; kingdom Metazoa; phylum Chordata; class Actinopteri; order Cichliformes; family Cichlidae; genus Pundamilia; species Pundamilia nyererei. The sequence goes on from NW_005187447.1 coordinate 3,659,848, forward strand.
TAAATGGGCGAATGAATGGGCAGGTGACCTGACATGAGCGTGACCCCTTGCACTGACCATGGTCATGTGTGACTGTTCATGGATACGCTGAGCCGGCTTGTCGTGCAGCTCATTGGAATTCAACGTGTAAATAAAGTGTAAAGTAAGCAGCTGAGCGTCATACAGCGGTGACAGTCGCAGCAGATTACAGAGTGCCGGCACCTAATTTCTGGGAGGACGGTGCCGCTGCTGAGCTGCACAAAAACACCTCCATGTTCCCACCAATCCGTTCGCATGTCAAAGCGCTCTGAGGCAGCTCTGGCAGCCCTACAACAACAGCCTCTGATTAAATTAGCATTGCTAACCCCGGCCTTCACACAGCAATTAATCTGCAGCGTTTGGCTGAATAAACGGGGCAATACATCGCTGCGTGGCTGTCAGACAGCTTGGACACTTTACATCTGTCGGCCGGGAGCAGCCAAGCGGCGTGCTAAGTGTTAGCGTGGCGTTTTGGCCACTTAGCAAAGCTAATGAGGAATAAAAAGAGAGGAAATAATTCAGTGTGGAGAGCCGTTAGAGGCCTGCATCACACATCTTTAGAGGCTTTCAGAGAGAAGGGTTTTAACTGCCTGATCAGCATCATTAAACACACTTACCTCTTATTTATTCATAATAAATATCAAGTATTAAAGACGTCATCTGTCTGCGATAATGAAGAAAGGAGCTGATCTGAGGTTTTCAGTTACACAGATAACAATTCCAACACAATCCTGTTTTTTACAGCATTTCAGTGACTTTGCCTGAAGCAGAAGTAGACTCTAAACACACCTGTATGCTGTGCTTAGAGTTTAAAGAAACGTGAACTGATGCCTGCATCTGTGTACGAGAGAAGAAGAAGAACAGCAGTGGGCTTTCTTGTGACACCACAGAGGAGGAGGAACTTGTGGATGACGTACGTGGGCAGCTCACGATGAATTAACCTTTATTTATAAGAGTGTGATCCAAAGAGGAGGGTAGCGCCCAGAGAAAAATCAGAGAAATCTAGACTTCCTGTAACTCCTGAAACGAGAATCTGTTATCAGGTTTAAGATAGCAGGTGTGGTTTGGAGGGAGGAAGTGTTCCCGTCGGCTGCTACGGGCGTATATTTCTTGAGGTAGGCGCTATATAGCAGGAGAGTGTGCACCATCAGAACCTTTCACACGCAGGTCTCAGATTTGAGCAGATAATAAGTCCATGCTGAGGCGCCTCGGTTCAGATCGAACTGAACCACACTGCCATTCCTTTCTGGATCTTTGATCCACCCAAAGCCACGGAACATGCAAACAGACGTGAAGTGTTAATAAAATCAATCTCCACCTGGAGGAAGGTGATGATGACGTAGGTCTGTCAGGCAAAGGTCGTCTAACATTAAATCTGTTTTTCTGCACTTTCACCTCCATCATTCCTTTCTTCAGCTTTCACTATCAATTTCTTGCACTTTCATCAAGAAACCCCTAGGGTCTTCAAGCCCCCCGGTCTTTTTGGGTCTTTAGTCCTGACAGACCGGAGACATTTGTCCCTGAAGACCACATAGATCTGCTGCTTCATGATTGAATGACAAGCACAACCGTGTGTGTGTGTGTGTGTGTGTGTGTGTCTCACCCCTGTTTAGCTGTGCTGAGTTTAGGTCTGTTGATTCCTGCTTCATCATCGTGGATCCAAACCCAGACAAGTGAGCTTTGACCTCCGATGACCTCCTGAGAGAAACTCGAGAAGGCTCTCTCTCCACTGACAGACACACACGCACACACACGCACACACACGCGCGCGCGCACACACACACACACACACGAAGTAAGAATTTGTTATTTTAGGACAAAGATGTGACTGATGTCACTGATAAACATGAGATTTTAGGAGCACTGACAGCACTGAGCTGGTACCAGCGTGGCTAAGAGAGGCCTCAATAAGGACTGTGGATCAGGTCTGGGGGTGGGTGTCTATTGACGGCACAGAAGCATCAACCAATCACAGAACTGAAGCTGAGGCCCCAGCAGTGAGTCAGTCCCCATAGATCCCCATTTTTAAACATCACAGCACAAATAAACATGTTTACAGTGTGATAAAAAAAACTGTTTGATCATTGTGGATAATTTAAGGTTTAAGGTCGTGGCCTCTCTGATAGGTGGATGGAGTAAATGAATAAATCCATCCATCCATTTGCTTCCACTTATCCTTTTCAGGGTCGCGGGGGGTGCTGGAGCCTATCCCAACTGTCATAGGGCAAGAGGCGGGGTACACCCTGGACAGATCACCAGTCTGTCAAAGGGCTAACACATAGAGACAGACAACCATTCGCACTCACATTCACACCTATGGGCAATTTGGATTAATCAATTAACCTATCTCCACAAGCTGCATGTCTTTGGACGGTGGGAGGAAGCCGGAGTACCCGGAGGGAACCCATGCAAACATGGGGAGAACATGCAAACTCCACACAGAAAGACGCCAGCCGGATGGTGGAATTGAATTCAGGACCTTTTTGCTGTGCAGCAACAGTGCTAACCACCGTGCTGCCCCTAAATGAATAAATGTGCCGTTTAATAGAATTTTGTATTTATCTGAAAGTCTTTCAGAGTTTTGTTGTCTGTAATTTATTCATCGAATCTCTGTGGGATGCTGACAGTGGTCCTGTAAGTCCATCTATCTAAACACAGAGCAGATCACCCAGGAGCCCTCAGCTCACTCTGACCTTTGACCTCCTGACTGATGAGTATTTATTTAGGCTCACTTTCCCGTCGGACTCTCTTCATAACTCAGAGCAGATAAGAGAGCCATAGAAACAACCAGATTATAACAAGTTAAAACCTGAGCCGATTTCCTCCTCCGTGCTTCCTCGGTAATGAAATGAAAAGACGACTGGAGGAGATAAGAGCCTCGCACTCCTCCTCTTTTTTAAAAATCACCTGCTTCTCTCCGACCTGGAGGCTGACCAGTGCGGGCCGCCGGCCGACCGCAAGACAAAAAAATGACCCAGAAGCGGGCAAATTAATCTCTGTGGACGGCGTGAAGGACAAATCGCAGCCTCCTGCAGCAGAGTTTGGGGAAATTACACCGAGTTGTAAACAAATTTGTCATCTTAATCTGGGTGAGAGGATAGAGGCATAGGAGGGAGGAAGAAAAGCTGCGATAAGTTTAGCACAGAGTTAACTTCTCCCGCTGGAGCACATTACTGTTTCAGCACCATGCAGTCAGAGCTGTGTCCAGCCCCGCACACATCCCGGTGACGTCAAAAGTCAGTTTATCGTTCTCACAGAAGCGTACTCGGGCTTCAATTTCCGCCTCCTCGTTGTGTGCCGAGTCAGCGTGATCTGCAGGCCAGTGTCTAACGGGACGCTGTCGCCGGCTCTGTGCACAGTCAAGGTGCTCATTTAAGGACTCTGTGGGTCCCCTGACCTACACCCTCCCACAGAATCAGACAACCACTGTGACGCACACAGACTTAACCAGAGTGCGGTCAAAGTACTGACGCCATCATTTAATCGCACAGGACAGTACTCAGGAAACACAGACTGGCAGACAAAACTGGATTAAAACATTTATCTACCTTTATCCAACGATCTCTCCAGAGCTCTGACTTTCTTCCTGACCAGAGTGAGAATGACAGTCTGACCCGTCTGCTTCATCACCTCCTGAACCTCCTGGTTGGTCAGACCGTGCAGACTGACGCCGTCCAGCTGTGACAGACAGACAGAGGAGGAGAAAGAACAAGATAACATGAGTGCAACCGACCAAACCGAAGCCGATCCAGACCACATTCAAGAATCAGCTGAAATGATGGGGAACCAGGGAAGTGGCAGACGGCTCAAACAATGAAAGATTTTTGATTTTTATTAGCCTGAATGTGCCTCAGTTTTTCTGCAGAAGCCTCCAGGACCACTTTCCTCAGAGGAGCTGTGCAACTTCAACAATTACAACCTTTTATAGCATCACATAACTAATCAATAACCAGCCACCATATGCGGCATGGCAGGAAACTTATCCGGCAAACATTTACTCAAGGTCATGTTTTACTTTGGCTCACGCTTCATCCGTGCAAGAATCCATCCATGCACACCTGCCCCCTGAAGCCCAAACAAGAAGGAGCTCATTCCTGCTGCTCGTATTCCTCAGCTTCATTCTTTCCGTGTGGATGCGGCGCTCACAGCCGTGGATGAGTGCACGAATGTAGACCACCCAGTAAATCAACAGCTTCACCTATACGCCCAGCATTCATCTCCACAACATCACCATCACTGCTGACACCACCAGTCTGTCATTCTCCTCCCCCACCTCCCCTCATTCTTCAACAAGACCCAGTGACCCTTCAGTTTTCTATGTACTTACCAAAAACATTCATGTCTGACGAGAACAGACGCTCGTTGAGTGCTAAATCTAAGCACTCATCTTTTTCAAACTCTTCTTAGAACTAAGCGTGCAATCTAAATACTTAAACTCCCCGACCCACAGCAAGTTGGGAGTCACAAACAGAGACCACAAGCTGAGACCGCCAAACCCGATACCTCCCACAAACTCTGTCTTTAAAGATCAAGAACAGAAATGGTTCAAAATCCAACACGTGCCCAACATGAATAACTGACTGCTGGCAAAGCAAACCAAGCGCTCACTGTGGTCAGAAACCCATCCTCCTGAAGCACCCCCACAGCACAGCAGAACACAAACCGGGTTCACTTATAATAAAACAGTAGCTTTCTTACAGCGATCAGTCGGTCTTGGACTTGGATGTTCCCACTCTGATCCGCTGCGCTGCCGGGAACCACGTGTTTGACAAACACACCGACTGCATCTGAATGGAGTGAGAGACAAACACAGAGAGAGAGAGAGAGAGTTAGTGCTATTACCTCACAGCAGGAAAGTCCTGGATTCAAATCCACCACAAATATTCACACACAAACAACTGAAAGAAGATTTCATAGTAAAAGTTTTGAAAGTTTCAGTTGGTCTAGACTTGGACTGAAGGCTGACGGTCAGAGAGCCTCATGTGACAGAGCTCCGTGTGATGTCACAGAGCTCCGTGTGATGTCCTTCTGGGACAACACAGTGATTTCTCTCTCACCTTGGCTGGTCAGAGGGTTGTAGCCGACGATGGAGATGCCGAGGCTCTGTCCTTCCATCTTGGAGAGAGTAACCTCATGGATCTCGTATCCTTCCAGATTGGGCTGAAACCACACACACACACACACACACACACACACACACACACACACACACACACACACACACACACACACACACACACACACACACAAGAGTGAGCTTACATGTTTTGGCTCAGAGTCACCATGTGCTTGTAAGTTCGTATGAACTCACCGCCTTGCTGAAACGGCGCTGGGGCGGGTTCTGGGGAGGCAGCTTGGGGGTTTGGGGTGGTAAAGAGGAAACGGGGGCAGAGACAGGAGGTGGTGGGGGAGGAGGTGCTGCTGCTTGTTGACCTTGGGGGTCTCTGGCGATGAGCATGTTCACGCGGCTCCCGCACCCCTGCAGCACCTGGACTACCTGGTCGCTGGTGAGGCCGCTGGTAGGTGTTGCCCCGATTCGAAGGATGTGGTCACCTGTGCGGAGGCGCCCATCCTGATTGGTGGAAAGCACACAGATGAGATCAACACACCCCAGTATTCGGTCTACTCTGGGGTAAAACTGGCCGTAAACATAAGCTTCAGCGCTCTGACATTTCTCGCCGTTGGGATTTAACGCTCATGAGAGCACGCAGTGTGATTACACACAGACCCCCAGAACATGAGGCTGAAGACCAGCTCTGAGCTTTAACAATCCCAGTGATTCTCTTCACACAGACGTATTTCTTATATTTTAAAGTCTAAACTCACCCTGTCGGCCACACCGTTTCGTATCAGCGTCCTGACCACCACTCCGGACGTCTTCCCACCCACGATGCCGAAACCAAGACCAGATCCATCATTGACCAGCTCGATCTCCTCCACGTGGTCCCACTGATCCTGCAGCACAGACACGGGGTTACTGAGCGGAGCACAGAAAGTTCAGCGAGATCCTCAGAACCAGAAAGCAGACAAAGCTAAAGCATCAATATACACGAGTCCTGCTTTAAACTTTATTTAACTAGAAGCTCTAGTGTATCAAAGCTTCTTTTACAAACAAATCAAAAAGACCAGATCAAATTAATAATCAGTGAAAAAAGAGAATGTTTTTACTGTGTTTACTTTCTACTCAAACTACATTTATAAATAAAGATCATTATTTTAGACTGTGCACATTTTTCTTCCGCCCTCTTTGAACTGCAGGTTTTACTTTGCCATCACAAGACTTTTCCACTGGTTCCAGATCTAGAAGAGGTTCCTGGTTCATGATCTAGAAGTGGTTCCCCGCCCTGCCAGAATAAACACTGGTGTTGACATGCACAGCAACATTTTGTCAGTGACAGACTGACTCTGTGGCAATGTGGGTGGATCCCGTCGGGCACAGAGGACCCACATCACACGCTGATGTTAACATTTATGTGTTCTGCCTAAAGAGAGGAGAGCCATGTTTCTGTTCAAGTTTAATGTTACAGTAAAAAAGAAAACCATGTTCTCATTGCAGCTTGTTGATCAAAGTTATACCATGAGTGCTGTGCTCCTCCAGCTCGTCCACACCAAACGTCTACGGTTCATCTTTTGCCCGTCGTCCATCAGCTGGTAGTTTTTCAGGAATTTCAGTGACAGCTGAAAATAAAACTGCAGCCCTGAGTTAACAGATGTCATTCTTCTGAAGCTGCAGTGCGGGCAGAGCGATTTGACCCGATCAGCCCTCTCAAAGCTGCAGCTGCATCTTTTAAAAGCAGCTCCGTGAGTTTATCTTCATGTTTCTCAGTCTGCAGCCAAGCCGCCGCCTGGTTATCTGTCCCAAGGTGAAAGGTCATTAGAGTGAAGCAGGTAATTACCAGCTGAGAGCACTTCCTCCTGCCTGATAGCAGCTACTGATCAATGAGAGGCTGCAGAGGCTGCTGCTAACACGCACGAGCAGCATTTATGAAGTGGCTGCACTCTTATTACAGTTTCCATCTGATAGACGAGGCCTTCCTCAGTATAATGAAACCAACCTCCTCCTCCTCAGCTGGTCCCAGGACGCTGGAGATAAAGCTCGATGTGTTGGACGCTCTGTGTTCAGGAGACGATGTGGTTTTAATGAAGCTCTCTTATGTTCCTCACAGCATTCCTCCACCCTTAGACCTTTTTCTGCACCTTTTAGTTATAATGAGACATCCTGATGCTTTGAGGTACCTCAGTGTTTCAACCCCATCTGATGAGACGTGACAGCCGACATCAGACTGAGCTTCTCAGGTTCCCACTGACTGTCAAACATCTCCAACCTTTCTGGACCCCTGATGCCGCCTCCTCCTGGGCACTGAGCAGGGTGTGGTAGAGTTAGTTTAATCCTGATGCAGAGGACCTGCTGCACACTCTGAGAGGAGCAGAAACACCTTCACTTTTACCTGAGAGCCTGACGGTTTCAGGGCCTCTGTGCTCACAGCAAACACTGATCTGATTTAAGCGTCTCTCTCATCTCTGCTGCACTCTGGCTGAAGTTAAGTGATAAATAAAAACTATTAAAAGCCTCCTCCTCACTCTGCTCTCACACGGTTACTGAGCTGAGTAGAGGAGGACGTTAAAACGTGTGCGAACTCTGACATTTAAATAAGCCGAGAAGATTTCAGGAAGAAAAACGAGGTGTCGGACCGAGCGGGGCCGGACTGTTAATGCGAGGCGCGGAGCACAGGTTAGCCCGAGCTGTAATCACTCTGCTCCGCTCTATTGTCGGGTCATTATCACGCAGAATTACACTGTCCCCCTTGTTTGGTACCCTCCTCCTCACGCTTTGCTGGATCCGAGCCATGCTGAGGGCCTCGGATGCCCGCTTTTGTTTTATTCATGTGCTGCTTCTATTGAGGTCACGTTTAATGGAGCTGTGGGCATAAAAACACAGCGCTGCACTGGGCTTTAAGGCCGTTCTCCTGGCCCGGCTAACCATCAGTTAGTGAGCTCTGCTGGGCCGCTTCAGGTGTCTCTGACCTGCCATCACAGGCGACGTGCTGCACTGGCGTCAAAACTCATTTCTGCTGGAATCCGTCCGCCACCGCCAGGAAATTCTGCACTATAAAGCCTGCCATAAAGAACGCCATAAATCAGCCAGTCACGCAGCTTTTACTGCTTCTGTCTATTTAGTGAGTATTATCCCACCATTGATTAGGACGCCGTGACGGCGAACGCACTCAGGAGTTCAGTGGTAATTTATGGCTGTGCTAAAACTGTTGAAAAGCAGAAAGCACAGGGATAAAAAAAAAAATAACAGATTGTGCAGTTAAAGAAACCTGGAAGGGCCTTTAAGACTGGCCGAGCCTAACTTCAGCAGAAGTTACCCACAGGAAGTTGCTAAACTTCTCTGGGCTTCACCATCAAAAGAGAGAAAAACTGATCTGTGGAGCAGTGAGGCGTTGGCTGCCGGCAAAATACAACAATCACCATGACCCTCCGTCACATCCACACACCGGGTTTTGCTGGCAGGTGAGACTCACACCTTAAGACCAGACCTGGGTGATCTCGTGGAAAAAAACACAACTGCTCTCAGGTGCTAGTTATCCTGGTTTGTTCCCGAATGAATGAATCTGAGCCAGCTCTCACTTCATGTTTCTAATGCACAGCTGCTCCTCCGGCAACACAATAATCCCTGAACACACTCACTGACCATTATCGAAGCCACTCCTCTGTCCTGTGTCTAGCACGGATGGACAGATGAGGAGTTCTGATTCTGGACAAACTGATGACTCTCTCCATTCCTGCAGCTGAACCTATTCCAGGGAACTTTATGAGCTCTTCTGGCTCCAGGAGCAGATCAGTGCGTAGCTTTGAGCCTGAGCTAACGTTCAGTCTGCTGTACTGGAGCAGATCACACAGAGAAATCCTGACAGGCGAGGACACTGCAGCCAGAGGTGCTCTAGTGCAGCGGTCCCCAACCTTTTTTGCACCACAGACCAGTTTATGCCCGACAATATTTTCACGGACCGGCCTTTAAGGTGTCGCGGATAAATACAACAAAATAAAACTAGTACCGGTACCGAAAAAAGAAGATTTATTCATAACACACGTGAAAAGACCCAGGAAAACAGAGTTAACGATAAAAACTATAACAAAATAACGCTGAAAACCGATAAAAACCCTGAAAGCCACACATTTCACACCTGAGCCTCAACTCTCGCGGCCCGGTACCAAACGACTCACGGACCGGTACCGGTCCGAGGCCCGGGGGTTGGGGACCGCTGCTCTAGTGGACCCTAACTTCTTACAGATGGCAGACTGAGAACAACCTGAAAGGGTCATGTGATGACCCCAGATCACCCAGGTACCTGCAGGTACTGATCTGAGGCCAATTAGCTGAACATCCTAGAAAATGAATATAAAGTCTGAACAGCAACGCCTCTGCTATAGGAAGTCAGCAGTTTGAACCCTAACCCCTGCCCCCCAGTCTTCAGGAGAAGATGCAGTAAGTCGAGGGCACCTGAAGCTCCAGGTAAACGTGTGAGCTGCTCCATCACGTGACTGTGACGACAGTGGCGTGTCCAGCGGGGTGGCCTGGGGGGGCACAGGCCACCCCCCCAACCAGACTGGCCACCCCAAAGGCAAAACAATAAAATTCAATCAAATATCCGATTATGTTTTCACGGTGAAGCTCAGATATCCGAGTGTAAGTGAATGCAGCATCGGCTTCTGCACTATGTGCATCACGTTAGCAAAGGTAGGAGAGCCAAGCACAAAAGACGGCACTGCAGGAAAAGAAAATGAGGACAGAATAAATGTAAGTAATATTAAGTTTGTTGAGTTTAGTAAACTTTGGTGAAATTAGAATACCAAGGAAAAAAATAACACTTAAAGAATTATTGCAGCCGTGGAATATATCAGACAGTATGCTACTGAGGGCAGCTAACATAAGAGTTATGAGTTATAAGATGTAATCTAAGTCGTAACATTGCTGTATGGAGCTGCAGATTTGGTTGCAGGTTAACATAGCTGGACTGGCCATCGGGCACATGCCGGGTGACTTATTTATTTATTTATTTTTGTAATGGCATGAACAATGAGAGGTGGTGGATTGGCCAGATGCAGGTCGATGTGTAAAAATAACTCAGTTGTTTTTAGGTGGTTATGGCGGAGCTTCCACAGAGGCCAGCAGGTGGATGAGGGAAGGGGAGGCAGGAGGGGAGGCAGGAGGAGAGCCCCGAGGCGGCCGCCGGTCCGAATGTCAGGTGAACTGAACTTCAGGTAAGAAGTTATGACCTGCAGTCTATCTGGGTCAGATATAAACCAAGTTTAGGTGTAGTTTATTTTCGTTGTGCTGACTTTTTACTGTCAGTTACAATAACTGGTACTGTGATGGAGAAACGGGTTTACCTTTTAGGTGACATGAATGAGTTGAAGGGAAGTTATGAACTGTTTCTGAGAGACAAATAAC
>NW_005187447.1:3671522-3687807 GCF_000239375.1 Pundamilia nyererei
GCCTCCACTCAGACTTAAACACATATTGTCAGGAGTGAAGCTGCAGGTGGAGCACTAACTCGATTTCCTTTCAGCTTTAAGGTCAAAAAAATCAACCGAGTCAAAGTCAGCTTGCCACAGACAGGAAGTGTCACTCCGATCCACAGGCGTGGTCCCAAAGTGACCTCCAGTTATGAGTGACAGCTTGCAGTTTGTGCGCGCCTGTTTGTGTGTCTCTTTGTGTCTGTGTATGCGTGTTTCATATGGAGCAATAAAATCAAACAAACGCTGACGTCTGGTTTTGTGTCGCCCTGATGTTGGAACATCCTCTGAGTTCGGGTTTTTTAAAGCTGCTGACATCGTTTTGGAGTAAACTGTTGATTTCACGACTTGTTTTGGAGTTTGCTTCAAACAGCTGACAGTAAAGTTTTACTGTGTGCGCAGTTCCATCTGTGCTCGTTTTACTGGATCTTATTTAAAGCGCACACCTGGATCAGAAATGCCGTCCCTTCCAGGTTTGTGGTCTCAGCATTCTGTCTCAATTGCTGCTCTGGATCGTTTAGCCAGAGAGCTTCATGGAGCAGCTTTCAGACGTCAGGATGCGAGAAACGGCGAGTCTGCAGACTCGCACATGAACAGGAGGTGTTTATATTCCTGCAGACCACGAGGTCGCGCAGTTTGCTGGTGACTTTTCCAGCTTCCATACAACAGCTCAGCCTCTGTTCTGGAGTTACACAAACAACAGGAACTCCTCTTTACACTGATGACAACATCAGGCTCCATTTAAACTCTGCACACACCTGATATGACAAAAAATACATCCAAGCTCTGAAAGCCGCAGGTGGTATAATTATAATCCATATATCAATACATTTTTTGTCTCCTTTAGCTCAATGTGAGAGTCTTTCCTGTAATCATTCACTCTCGTGTTATTTTCTCCTGTTAATTATTAAAAGCTTCCAAACAAGTCTGACCCTGGACGAGTGCAGAAGCGAGACATGTGAGTTTTCCATCCTGAGCGTAGTTTGTGTTTAAATGAGAAACTCCTTTGATGTGCGAGCCCATCCTGCTCCCTGTGAGGGAACGAAAATGCAGACGCCAATCCGTCCAATTGGTGCAACCCTATTTTCTGAAGCATTTAAACATCATGGGAAAATCCTTGAGTTGTCGTCAGGAGTCAGCTATAGTTTACGATAATTCGACTGAAGTCATTTCTACAGAGCATTAGATCTGCGTGTCCACAAATAAATCAGAGTACGGGAAACAACAATGTCTGCATTTGTGATTCGGTCTGTGCTGCTCACAATCAGCCAAAACATGAAAACCACCTCTGTAACATCGTCAGAGCCCCAGACACAGAACGTCAGAAGTCCAGTCTCTTTTAAACCTTTGAATAAATGCCACAGTTTCCTTACCGGGTTGATTGGTGTTGTGGGCGGCAACGATGCGTCAGGTGGGCGGCCTCTGGCCACCACCAGCTCCACCGTCTCTCCAGGCTGCTGCAGGAGGGAGAGCGCCTGCTGCTGGCTGATGCCCGGCTCCAGAGGACTGCCGTTTATCACTAGGATCTGGTCCCGCTCCTGCAGACGCCCATCCCTGCAGACACAGCACCACATCCGTTGGAGCGGTGCATACTTACTTTAAAGGCAAACTTCACTGCCTTTGCCTTTAAAGTCTGCACCCAATCACTTCTAAGTACCAAAACATGTCAGCCACACATGATGGTCGCATGACATCATCTGAGCAATGCTGGCAGGCTCATGTTGGACAGCCAGACGCTGTGTCAGGTAACACCAGCTGATTCAGCCACACATCACACACATGTAAATTTAATGTTTCAAACATTTTTTCCATTAATTTTCGTCATGTTTGTCGTACACAGGCCGACTCCGATCACACAAAACCAGATGAAAGCTCCCCTTGCTGTATGATGGGAATAACAGGAAGTGGAATGGCACATAGCAGTTCTGCTCCAATATTTTCAAAATAAAAGTTTAACATGACGCTTTATTGCTGCATTAATGGGTGTAGCGTGGTGTGGTGACCTGCTGCTCACTGATAGGAACAAACTAAACACGCGTCACTGAACCTGTGAGCGATTCCTCCGGGCTGGACGTGTTTGATGAAGACGCCGCGGCTACTGCTTCCTGTTGGATTCAGACCGACCACACTGAAGCCCAGACCGCCAGTCAGAGGACGAGTCAATCTGACCACGTCAGTGGGACGTCCCTGCACGCAAGTGTGTGCGTGCACACACACACACACACACACACACACACACACAACCAGAGACACAGACACACAATCAGTTGAGCGGTTTGATATCATGTTGAGTTCATTTGTGAGATTGTGTGTGAGCGTCTTGGCTCCACCCACCTTGGCAGCATCAAGAATCCACTTCTGGAGGTCAGGTGTGGGCGGAGTCTGACGTTTGGGCGGAAACGAGCCATTGGTGAGGATGGAGGAGGTCGCGGATAGCGTGGGTGGGGCCGGGCCACCGACTGGATCGACGCTCATGATCAGTTGACCTTTTTTGGAGAAACTGAAATCGCTGCTGGTGTTTGGAGGCATGGCGCTTAGCTACAGGGAGAGGAGAGGTTAATCAATACATCAGATCTTCCAATCATAGCTGAGTGCTGATAGAGAAGTGAGAGACTTTTCTGTCCTGTCAAAGACGTCGCACGTCCTGCGAGTCCACAGAGACTGAAGGCAGAGGTTACTGCACAGTGATCATTCTAGATTATATCACCTGATTATTTTCACTATCAGAGTAAAAATTGAATCTCTAACAGGGCCGCCACATTTCCAAAGCTCAAACCACAGAAAATAAAATCAAATTTCATCAGAGCTACAAGACAGGTCGCCATCGTCACATCTGAGGCGAGAACATCCTCACATATTTGTAGAGTCAGACTTGCTGAAATGTACATATATGAGGTTTGGTACACGCGTGTAGCATCCCAAGAAATACACAAACATTCTTTTGAAGCCCCAACCTAAACCTGTCACCCTAAACCCCTCAAGAGGTGCAGAATTTAAGACGCAACTTTGGTGCATTTTTTCCCATTTTTAGATCCATACGATGACATAAGCGCGTTTGATCCAAAGACCTGACGGATGCTAAACTGCAAAGATGGTGAAGAAGTTGTTAAAACTCAAACGTTTCTAGTGGATCTGCTCCAGATGTCACAGGTTTGAGTCCAGACCTGGAGACATCCCAGAGCGGGCGCCCTGATTGTCACTGCTAACGGCTTTACTTGTCTTCATCAGCAACGGCACGCTGGTCTCACTGTACGTGAGGACTGGATGCTGTCACAAATAACTAACTACTGGTTTTTGTTTCGATCAATAGTCTGAGAAGCCAGTCAGTTCTACTGACAATAAAAACCAGGTTTTTTCTTTTGGCCTCTAATACTTTTTTTTTTAAGCAGAGATTAGAAATAAATAAATAAAAACTTGTATTCATCAAACTTAAACAGGCTTCTGTTAATGCAGTGAGCCTGCACAAGTGCAGGAAAACCCTGAACAGCTTCAATCTGTGGCCCAATTAATACATCCGTTCTCCAAACGAGCCAATCAGCTAATGTCAGACTGACGCATGTCAAGTCTGAACCAAACACCTGCTGCTTTCCTGTTTGTCTCAGGTGTGAACAGAAGTGACATCAGGGATCGTGCTGGACACAGATGTCCAGCGTTTAGACTCAAACACATGAATGTGAACCAGGCTCCGCTGACTGACTGTGTGTGCGGGAATAAAGAAACCGTCCACATACTTTTGAACTTTGGCCACAAACTTCACTGTGATGAAGAGGCAGACTGGGAGAGAGATGGGAGGCGCCCTTATGTGCAAGGACGCAGAAAAAAAAAGAAAAAAAGAAAAAGACGCGGCGAGGCCGGGGGTAAGTGGGGAGGAGAGAGGAAAAAACTAAAATCAATAGATTCCTCTGCAGGCGCTCTCTCTGAACAGGTAATGTATTAATGACCTTTACACTCACATTGTGGAAACTTATCAGTCTGCGGCTTATTTAGACCGGGCTGACGGAGCAGGATCCCGAGCCATTTCATCAATACCACCTCGACAAGGCCGTTACTCAAACCGAGACACCAGATATTAAAGCCTGATAGATCTGCAGCACGCTGGGGAGGGAGGGCCAGAAATAAAGGGAGAAGTCCCCGCTTCATATACCCTCCGCCGGCTTCCATCGGTGCATTCATAGACTCGCTCTGACCTTCGCAGCACTTAGAATATGAAGCCCGCCGCGGGTTATTGCCATTATCTTAATTTGGCCTGCAGATTGTTTATTGTAAAGCTCACGTCAGCGCAGGCACGAGCTGAATACAGATGGCGATGCAGAGAGGATTCGACGGCCCGGGTCACAGCGGTGGGCGGGAGGCAGCACAGGACTGATACCCATAGGCTGTCAACACCTGGGCGGGGCTACACTTGTCAGATCTGATGGGAAACACTCACACAGATAGATGGAGAACATGTGATGAGAAACACCCACTGAAGTAAACCTAACTGAAAGCTTTTTGTTCCATTTCTGACGTTTTACTTGAACTCAGGTTCTTTTCTGGTTTAATCAGGACCGTTCATGTGTTTCTGGACATCTTCTGCTCATCTCCAGCTCTATAGCAGCTCTCAGGACCGATTTATCTCGCAGTGCATCATCTGCCTGACATACCTGACTGAAAAATTCGGGGAGTCTGCTCACTCATTAAGAGGTGACTTTTCAATCACAGTATAGCCCCGCCCTTGTCTACTTCCTGCACCAGCTGTGACTCTGACAGCACAAAAATCTCCAAAATGACCTCATGTTTGATTCAGTCAGCCCTGAAATTCATCATGGACTCATTCTTATATACGTAGTCCTTTTTTTGTACAACCTGAGAAGTTGCCCCCTGCTGGACATGAGAATGTGCATGTGGCGGCGGTGTGGTCCCTGGCTCAGCTGCAGGGGAGGCGCAGCGAGCTCAAGTGGGTGGTGCCTGGGGAGGCCACAGGTGGTGGCGACTGGACTAATCACAGTCTCTTCTTTTTATAGTGAGAGGCCAGTGCATGCGTGCCGAGACCAACTCTGAGCAGAGACTGTGTAGCTGTACATGTGAAACTTGGTAATAAAAGCTGAACTGTGAGCACAAACATTGTGTGTATTTTGGGTCTGTCTTACAGTCTCCTTTTCAGACTGAAACCAGTCAAAACATACATTTAAAAAATAGGCTATGATTTAAAAAATAAAATGGCGATCACAGTAGATGATAGTTAGTCATAAAAAAAAAAACAGTACAAATGAAAAACCTGTATGTTCGTCTTTGCAGCCCTGTGTCAGGCTCAGTGGAGTAAAGGCATGAAGTAGGGCTGCACGATTTTGCATAAAATGAGAATCACGATTTTTTGGCTTAGAATTGAGATCACGATTCTCTCACGATTTTCTTTTCCAATATAAATATTTATTGCACATATTAACTGCACATCAACTTCGTAACAATTGAAACTGAACATAAAAACAACAAAGGTCTCACGTTTTGTTGTTGCCGCAAAATGTTGTACTGCTTGAAATTCCGTCTCCACCGTTGCTCGACACTGCGTGTATAGAGCAGGTAGTGCAACAATAGAAAAATAGTTGCGGGACAGCACTGTATAGCATTTGTCTAGGGTGTTGATAATTTTCCTAAATCCCTCGTTTTGCACAGTGTTGATGGGAGCCATATCTTTGGTCAGGTGATAAGTAATAGCCTCCGTAATTTCTTTGTGCCTGCGGGAGTTCGACGTGTATAGGGAAGCGCTGTATAAGGTTCCCGTTATTGATGTTTGGGTGGTTGACCGGGACGGATTTTCTCCTGTCACTTTCTCGTCATCCCTGACGTGCTCTCCGTTGTTTTTTCCCTGCTAACTTTAGCATCACACGGCACAGCTTCTGTATCACATGGTATAAGGCTCCGCCCTTGTCATTTGTTGAGCAGGAAGAGTGAACGCTTGTTTTCATGCAGATTACGTCCCGGATCAAAATGCGGTACAATCGTCGTCGTCTTTTTTTTTTTTTCTTTTTTAAGTCGTCATTTGGAAATGGAGATCGCACATAAGTATGAATCGAGATCGCGATTTTCTAACGATTAATCGTGCAGCCCTAGCATGAAGACAAACAACAAACAAAGTGTGTCGCTGCAGCTAGCTCCCTGTTGCTAGCTAACCTCTTTTTTCTTCTTGTTACGAGGTTGTTTCTTTCATACAGTGCACAGCTTCCATATCACGAGAAAGGAGGTGAGGGAAACATGGTTGTGGATAAAAACAATAAAATTCTTGTGAATGAAATATTCCATAAACTAGCTGTTAATATAAAACGTCATCATTTAAGGCTCTTTTGTTTTGTGTGAACTCCTTCACCTGAGCTATGGCTCCTGCAGTCCAGGTGAAGTACCGGTAAGCCTTAAACATCTGTGCCAGGATCAGAGTGATCCTATCCACTCTATTTTGCATGACGGAGCATGCTCATTGAGGCTCACCTGGCTGCGGAGCTGCTTGATCGAGTGTTGAAGGGTCAGGATGTGGTTAAAGAGCGGGCTCTGCAGCGTCTCCCGCAGGTTTCCCAGGGTTTCGCTGTGGGTCCACTCCTCCCGCTGCACCAGTTTGGCCTGCAGACGCTCCAGAGCTGCCAGCACCTGCTGACGCTCCGTCGAGGACACTGAGGACAAAAACAGCTTGTGAAGCGTGGTCTCGGATAAACACGAATCATTGGATGGTTTCTCTTGAGTTATAGTCAGGACTTACCTGTCGGGACATTTTCAAACATCTCTGCTGTGCTCTCTCCGTCCTCTGTTCTGGAGGACCTAACCTAAACCAGGAAGAACCGAGAACAACTTTATTTCCTTCAGCTCTGGACCAAGTCTGATAAACGCCTACTAAAATACGAGCAAGTGTGGAGATACTTGTGCTCTGACACTTCACAGCACGACTCATACTGACCGCTCTTTCTGTCATCAACAACACTGCATGAAGTCACAGGAAAACATGCATGTCAGCACCTGTGCACTGTCTGTCTCAGGTGAGCCACACTCACCTTTTCTCCCACCAAAATTGGCCAAAATATGACCCAACACAGAACACCAAAAACATAATATCAGAAACACCATCAAACACCTTGCTCATTTCTTTCTGCTTATCCAAATCAGGGTCACAGGGGGTGGAGCCTATCCCAGCTGCCATAGGGCAACATGCAGGTACAGCTGGCCAGACTGTCCAGGGCAAACACAGAGAGACAACCAACTGGTATTAATGAGCCTAACCTAACCTTAACTAACCGTAACTAACCCCATCAACCTCAAAAAGACAAAAACCAAAGTGATGCTGAAAATCCCTGAAAACGATAAAGTAAAGATGGTAAAGATAACAAACTACGAACTCCAAACACAAAAGGCAAATACCACAAACAGCAAATACTACAAACTGAAGTACCACAAAAACCAGCCCTGCGTGAAGAAAATACTACACAGAGCATATTTATGAAACAGGCCTGTAAACACTGAAATTTGACACCAAACAGGAAAAAACAAGATGAAAACTATGACAGGGAACCGGAAACCGAGAACGTACCATCAACACCAAAACCGTCACGAGCACCGGAGAATCGTGTGACACAGCACCACACCCTGAACCTACCACCGACACCCCAGCAGGTGCCCGCAATCACGTGACCGCAACTTTAACACAGTCCCTTTGAGTCACCATGGTAACGGTAGCCCTGACCTGACGGTGTTTACTGGTTTCCATTTCGCAAAGTGACGTTTCTGACCTTACCTGCGCGTTCTCGCCCTGCCGTGCACTGTGCCCTCCGAGCCACCGTACTTTTCACCATTCTACTTTCTAAAAACTTGTACCTAATACCTAAGGAGTTACTTCACACCTTCTTTCACTGTGGTACTGAAAGCACTCAGGTACTTCCCACCTGTGGCTAACACGGCCGTCCTCGGAGTGTCCAGGTGTGGCAGGTGAGCCTCGATATCAGCACGGAATATTTTCTCAGTCAGAGCCGAGCCGAGCTATTGTCTAGCTCTCTCTCTCTCACACTCACACACGGTCCACACACCCCCAACACCGAAACCAAACAGGATGACGCAGAGGGGGTCTGAGGCACTCACCTGTCAGCTCACCTGAGAAATCAGGAAGTGAAACTGAGCAGCGGAGTCGGAGGGGGAGGGGGAGGGGGCGGACAGACGGTATTTTCACCTGTACATATTTTAACCTGCATGTTTGGCCCTTGGTTCACCTCATAGCGTCACAGAGCGCGCGAGCAGGTGCGTCAAAGTTTACAACAGGTGAAAGCCGCACTTTAACCGCCTCTCTCTCTCACTCACACACACACGCACACACAGGTACAAAGTCTGAGTTCAGATCATGAGAATAAAGTAAAGAGTTAAAGGAGCTTCTTTCTCCTCTTCTTTCTCCTCACCGAGAACTCCGCTCCGCTAGCCTTAGCCGCTAACTGCGGCAGAAACTGCGCTTCCGGTCCGCACTCTAACAGAGAAACAGTCCGCACAAGAAGCGACACTTTCCCCAGAAAAAGACGTAGATTCTCAGAGTTTCAAACTGGTAAGAAACTCACATAAACTGGATCCAGTCTGCCACCAGCGTCACTTTAATGCCGCATTCATGGCGGTAGGAAATCTGATGTCTAAGGATGCAAAAGCATAATGTAAGGATCATTTTGTTTTCTTATCATTAGTTTAACTGTTTTTAATTCCGTATTCTGTTTAAAAGCACATTCATTATTTTAGCACAATAAGGAAGATAAATTATTTCTACATCTGAGATAAAATATCCATACTAAAACGAGAAAATAACACACATGAAGCAGGTTGAAACTGTTTTACCTGCCAGCATTTTAAGCTTATTTAAAGAGCTGATTTTATAACAAGAACAAAGGTTATATATGTCTTATGGTTAAAAATGATTAGATTTGAAAACGATACAAATAAAACCAAAATAATAAATATAAATGGTTTGCCGAGCCTTCCTGGTCCTACATCGCTCTGAGTTCCCAGCATGCTGCAAGTCCATGAAGGTACCGCCCTGTCACGTGATTGAGGGAATCATGGCGTCCTCCCGGAGGCGGCTGCTGTATGTTCGCTCCGGGGCGCTCAGCCTCTTATTTTACTGCGTTTATTCGCACCTGCAGCTGGTCCTGAGCGAGGAGGCGGAGAACTGCCAGAACCTGAGACTCGGACAATATCCTTCCGTCCGTGTTTACCGCGCTTTAACGCCTCATTACCGGGGTCACGGGACGGCTAACGTTAGCCTAGCTTCTCTGTGACATTCAGATCAAAACGTTACATTTGGACGTTTTTTGGGGGTCCGTGGCTTAATGCGGGTTTCTCCTCTCATAGAATAGCACTGTGTGTTTGCATGTTTGGGACCTGAAGGGTTTTTCAGTCTGATCGATATTTTCAGTGTGGTCAGATTAAAGTTTCAAAGGAAGACAAGCTTCCCGTTGTCTTTGCAGTTACGAACGGATATTTAACTTCAGTCTGAAGACCGAACAGTTCACTTGTGTCAGGAGAGCTCAGAGACCCGAATCAGGAGAATAAGTTTGTTTCATAACAAACAGAATGTTTACTCAGTGCAGCACTCTGCTGTTTTCATCAGTCAGTCTACCTAATGATACGATATTACTGTGATTTTTAACCTTCGTGTCCTTCATCAGTGTCTGTTTTACCCAGTAAGATAAAGTTCAGTTATTGTCAACCAAGCCAAGACTGTCACTAAAACCTGCCGTAAATGTTGCCATAACATGAAGTTAGTCTGCAACTGAATGCAGTCCGTCTCTGATAATTCACCAACGTTTATTACAAGTATGATTTGTGACAATTTGAAAATCATGCATCTGTTGCTGTCTCCATAGACAGAAATTCACATTTAATTATCACATCTGCACTCAGCAGCCTTCCTGTGCTAGAGGATTATAACCAGGGTACAGCCCAGAGTCGATCTGTGCTCCGTGATAACTGATGGGAACATGATGGCAATCAATCTGCATTTATAAAGCAGTTATTTGCAAACCTTCAGCAGTCTCGGCGAGTGGCCGCAGTAAGACAGTGTTTGCAGAAATGTTGCTTTCCGTCAGATGACCTGTGATCATTGTGAGTGAACCACCTACGAACTGTGGGCACCTGCACAGTCAGCACAGGGTGAGAGAAAACAGCTGTACAGTCGGCAAGAGGTTGCTGATTTAATTGTACATGTGAGGAAGCTAATGTTATCTCAGGATGGTGTGCATGAGATTGTTTGTAGGATTCCAGAGTATTTTCATTTATTTAATGAAGTATCGATATTTGGGGTCCTTGTATCCATACAGTATCTTGACACGATGCTGTATCGACTTCTTTTCCCCGCCCCTAAACCACGGCCTACGCCATGTCACGTAGAAACAGGCTGCAGATGTTTTCCGACTGAAGTGTGTTTGCCTTCCTTTACTCTGCTCACGTATAAATGCAACGATCCAAAGATCGATGAATCCACTCAGGAGCCAGAGAACTGCAGGGACATGACGGCGTGGGGTGAGTCTCACTTCAGATTAGATTTTTTTCTGTTTGTGGGCGGTGGCTTAAAAAACAGACAGACTCTAAAACTGAAGATGTTGCAGAGCTCCTCTTCTGCAGGCTTCCACAGGTCAGCCAATCAAGAGAAACTGTACTTTATTTTGGGGGCGGGGTATGAAGTGAGCAGAGTTTTTCAGACAGGATGAACTGAGGGGTTGCACTGAAGCTGGGATCAGGCAAAGAAGGATTATTATGAATCGTGAATCATGCGGAGCTGCTCAATGGCACGATCATAACTGCATCTAAACAAGTGTGTGTGTGTGTGTGTGTGTGCGCTCGCGTGTGCACGCAGTGGAATGCCTCCCAGCTCCAAACATCAGCTGTCGGCTCTCCAACGGGACGGTGTTCAGGTTTAGCGGGGACGAGGTCGGCTTCAACAAATCCATCCCCTGCAGAAATGTGTGAGTATTCACAGTGCAAGCACAAACACACACACACTCCTCTATAGATTTTGGTGTGTGTGTGTGTGTGTGTGTGTGAGCTTCAGGTGGTTTGATGCTCTCTGTGTTTCCTGTCAGGAGTGGTTATTCCTACAAAGTGGCCGTGGCATTGTCTCTGTTTCTGGGCTGGCTCGGAGCAGATCGCTTCTACCTGGGATATCCTGCTCTGGGTACTCTCTCACACACAAACACACACACACACACCAACACACAGACACCTGCAGCTTTTATTTTGATGCCTGTAGTTTGGGTAGCCAGCTCTCTCACTTCATCTAGTTTTAGTAAAGCAGGTGTGTGTGGTGGGTGGGGGTGCAGTCAGGTGACACCTGTCGCTAAGCAGGTGTACTGTCAGGCGTCAGTATTTGGACAGTGATTCCTCAGGTTCAGCCTTTCAGGTTTAATTTAAAGAATTGAATAAAAGGAAAAACCACCTTAGAGTCACGCTTTAGATTTACAGCTTTCTCATGTCTGCAGGTATTTATTAAAGTGAATACTATGTACTAGGGCTGGGCCATATCATACAGTTCACGGTAATACCGGTATAATGTTGGGCAACGATAAGAAAATGAAATATCGTGGTAGAATATGGGTAAAACGCGCATGCGTAGTGCCTTTGTTTTCATATGCACATGGTGGAAAAAGCTTGGCGGCAACGGAGAATGAGAAGGGGGAAAGCGGATCGTTGAATGAAATGGATGAACCAGAATTGGTTTGTAAAAATGCTGCAGCTTCAGTGGTGTGGAACTGGTTTAGCTTTCATCCGTCACATACACAACAAAGCACTACTTTTGGTAGAGCATGCTAGCGGGCCGTTGTTATTACCATGTTTTTTTGGAAAATACGGCACACTTAAAATCAATCCTTTGATTTTTCTGAAAATCGACAGTGCCCCTTATAATCCCGTGTGCCTTATGTATGAATTCTGGTTGTGTTTACTGACCTCGAAACGATTTTATGTACACGGCGCTCGAAAATCTGTCAAATGTTTCAGTACGACTTTACTAAGCTATGAAGCCGCACCGCTTGATGGATTGTCGGAGCATTACGACTATCGTAGGCAGGAGCCTCGCGGAGTGATACGTACGGTGCTTCAACATAATATTACCGTATTGTGTGTGTAAAACCTCTTTTGACGTTTTGTGGATATTATACATGGTTATACTGAGGATATGTCGGCCAATTTCCACTGGAAATGCTTTTTGGTTAAACTGTCAGCAAGGAATTTGCATTTGCACTGTAAAATTTTTCTATAACTTTAATGCACATAAAAAAACAGCTGCTTGTTTAAGCGAAAATACATTGATGGGTTGTTTTTTTTTTTGCACTAATAAAGTTGTGGAGTTGTAAAGTATTTTGTCTGGTGTCAATTATATCGTCAGTTATATCGTTATCACAAAATTTCAAATGTATATTGTGATAAATATTTTTGGTCATATTGCCCTGCTCTACTATGTACTGTAACATTCAGACAATGATCTCAGACACTGACTCAGCGCAGGAAGACCAGATACAAGAGGAGGAGGAGTTGAGAAGTTTGAGAAAGCACACGCAGACATGTTTTCATTGCGTTTCATCTGAGCGAAACCAACAGCAGAGCAGGAGGCTGCAGGCTGATGAGTCTGGGATCCTTCATGTAAATAATGCATCCTCACTCCTTTGCACTCTGACGACTTTCTGCTGTAAAATTAGCAGCAGAGTCCCTGTGCCCCCACAGGACACTTCAGCACACAGGCTTACGTACAGTGACAGCTGGAGGGTTTTTGCACCCAGCGTGTCCGGCGTCCTCAGGTGTGGCTTTACACCCCAGCTGATCTCTGACGCAAACTGTACAATAAAATCTGAATTAAAATTTAAAAAACTGTTTCAGCGGGCTGTGTTGCTGCTGCATGTGATCTGAGAGAGTCATGTGACCTGAGAGTTGCTGCGTCCTCCTGATTACAAACCTGGAATGTTTCGCCTGTTTAAACAGGAATGAGATCCATTCACACAACACAAAATAAAACCCAGACGGACAGGAAAAGATTCAAACATGATCCAAAAACACAAAATAATTTTTAAAAAGAATTATCAGAAAACATCAAGTGTCCATTTAAAACAGACTAAATGTTTAAAACAAGATGAACATGTTTCAGTCATGGGAATATTTTATATTTGTTATTTAATGAAGACTGTCTCTCTCTCAGGACTGTTGAAGTTCTGCACTGTTGGTTTCTGTGGGATTGGCACACTCATCGACTTCATATTGATCGCCATGCAGGTGAGTCATAAATCCTGCACCGGCACCAGCTAGCTCATCACCATTATCATCATCATCGTCATGGCTGAAAATGTCCCCTTTACGTTGAATCTGGTTGGTCTCATGTGTTTGTTTCCTGGGGTCAGAGGTCAGCAGGCTGAAGATCAAACTCACCCAAACTGTAGCAAAAGATAAGATGGATCAGAGCAGCGATTTAGAGCCCGCTGTCACTTCTTCTCTGTTGTTAACAGTGACACCTGTGATGAAGCATTCCTCTGTTCCATTTCACTGTGTGTGTGTCTGTGTGGGGTGGTGGTGGGGGCCTTATGAATAAGCAGGCGGCAGCTTTCTGGGTATTATTTACGTCCATCCATTGGTGGCTCGGCGAGGCCCCTTTAATGAATGAATCTTCCGGAAGGTCCTAATGGACTCTGAGAGCACGGAGACAGATGGATGAAGCAGAAGGTGAAGGGACAGATCTCCCTGTCTTGCTGAACCGTTTTAGATAATATAGACTGGAAATCCATCGGGGGGGAGGGCTGAACGGGCTGTGGCTATTAACCCCGCCCACACCCAACTAAGACACAGGAAGAGCGAACGGCCCTTTAGGAGTTTTAGGCATTAGGAGGTATCCGCCCCCATTCAGACCACAACTGTGATTAATATTCAAGGCTCATTACATTTGGTGGATGATAAAATATGCTGTTAGTAGAATTCAGTGAGGATGAACGTCATTTAGCGCTTTAGCTGCTTCAAGCTGCTGCTAAAACATCCTGCTGGCTCCTGCTTACACCCCAGTCATCAAGAGGACAGAGGAAAGTATCCTCACCCTACAAGGATGTTTCGAAGCCACTGACTGGGACAGCCTTCTTTCTCCTTCTGACATTGACAAATAAGTCAACACGGTGACATCATACAACTCCTTCCGTGTTGACAACATTATCCCCTCAAAACAGTCTCCATCTACCTCAACAACAAACCCTGGATTACCAAGGAACTCAAGGAAATCCTTAATAAAAAATTTTCTTCACCGGCTCTGCACTGGACAAAAAGGAGGTCAAGAGGGCCATAAAAACTGCTAAACGGAAGTATTAAAAACACAGTTGAAAACAAATTCACCACAGGGGACCTCCACTCAGCCTGGCAGGCCCCCAAAACCATGGCCTCTGTGAATACTGCGGTCACCACCCCCAGAACCATCCAGATGGAGGGCAGCAACCCCTCCTTCCCTCCCTGACGACCTCAACACTTTCTACAGGTTTGAGACGGACAACATGGCCCAGCTTGAGGAGACCAGATCCTCACTCAAACCTGGCAGCTCTCCACTCACCTGCAGGACTGAGGACGTGGTGTGAGCCCTAAGGAGGACCAGGGAGAGGAGCTCACCCGGCCCTGACAACATCGCAGTCGAGTTCTGAGGCACTGTGCAGGGCAACTAGGAAGTGTGTTCCGGACTCTATTTCTGAAATTCTCTGCCAACACAGAGGAGATTCTTAGGAGGTGCCACCAACGGCTATACCTCCTTAGGAAACTCAACTCCTTTGGAGTCAGCACACCCATCATGATGACTTTTTACTATGCCTTCCTGGAAAGCATCATGACCTTCTCCATCACCTGCTGGTTCCACTCCCTCAGCCTTCAGAACAGGAACAGACTGCAGCACACTGCATCAGTGTGCTCTAAAATCATTGGCCTGCCTGTCAGAACTCTGGCACAGGTTTTCAGAATCTTCACCCCGCATTTCAATGGCTCCCCTCTGGGCGACGCCTCCGCTGCATTTCCTGCAGGACTGAGATGAGGAGAGCCACCTTTGTCCCCAAAGCCACTCTGCTTTTTAACTCCAGCCGATAAGACCATTTCCCACACCCATAAGAATAACCTACACTCTTCTTATACTACAGACACTATTCACTTTTAGTCACTTACAGCTATTTATTCACCTTTCAGTCACTTTAATTTTAAGACTGTCATTTTAAAACTGTATATTCTGTGTATTTATTATTTCACCCTTATTGCCTGTTCTTATTGTCCTTATCTTCAACGTTATGCTGCTCTGTTGTTTGTTAATTGCCCCTTGGGAATAAATAACATCTTCTGATTCTGATGTGACAGGTTTTCCAGACATTCTTCAAGCGTGGAAATGAAATTCCCTTTTACGTTTATCCTCACTGAATATGACAATGAATAAAAACAGAAGAGGACCCAGAGTCAAACTCCAAACCTGATTCTGGCTGATGGAGGCTCAAACCATCCTCACAAACGCACAAATATTAATCTTGTCCTCCTGCTGAGCATCTTTGTTAAAGCGTCGGCCTTCAGCCGCTTTGAGCATGATCACCTCCACCTCTGCTTTAGAAGCTCACAGAAAAAAAAACTCCGCTTTCTGAAAACCTGGCTCTAATTTCCCTCCCTCTCTCTGGTTTCTCCTGCAGATCGTGGGTCCAGCCGACGGATCGAACTACATTGTGGATTATTACGGCGCCCGTCTGACCCGTCTGTCCATCACCAACGAGACTTTCAGGAAGCCACATCACTCTCTGTGAGCTCACCTGGACGCTGCCTGTAAGTTTTTAGGTCTTAAACGTCAGTAAATGACTGATGTTCCGCAGTGTGTAGGGTTTCTGATGCTTCATTTAGTCAGCCTCCGAGGTTGATGGTTGGAAGATGAACTGTTCCCAAATCTTTGTTTTTATCTGATCAGTGTTGTCCCTGATCGAGGGGCTTCTATGAATGACCAAATATTAAAGGATATTTTCTCCCTCTCTGTTTAGGCATCTCCATCAGTGCAATAAATTCAGACCTGCTGTGAAGAAATCCCTCCTCATCTTCAGTCACAGTCTGTTTGAATCTATTCAATGGTCGCTCAGAGTCATCCTTAAAAAAACACTTAATTGCACTTTTGTTTTTTGGTGTGCTGACATGTTGCTCCACCCATTCCTGTCTCTAACTTATTCTGTTTGTCATAAAGACTTTGTAAATAAAGTTTCTTTTTGTTAATCTACACACCAGCATCTCTGTTATTACTGTAGATGTATTT
>NW_005187447.1:3688039-3690476 GCF_000239375.1 Pundamilia nyererei
CGTCATGTGCAGCTACAGCATCCGGTGACATTTGTACATTTTTGTGGTTTTTCTAATGTTATCTTTCTGGTTTTGAACTTTCTGGTGCTGGACCATGCATTCATGTGTAACAGCTGGATTCAAATAACTTTGAGTAGAGCATATTCGTTTCTGCAATTGCTGTCTGTGTATGAACAGAAAAAGTGATAATGGAGTCAAATTGAGCTGCTGAAGTAAAACATGAAGGCCAGTTTATTTTCTAATTTACACACAGAAACAGGAGTTCCTGTTAGCGCTGAGCAGCGAGCGTTTCCTCTGGTTAATTATTACTGTGTACACAGAGCGAGTGAGCGTGTGTGTGTGTGTGTGTGTGTGTGTGTGTTGGGGGTACTCCTTGTATTTCCATGTAGAGTTAGCCTCCATGTGGCTTTCATCAAAATTCAATTATCATCCTGAAGCACGCTTCACAAGATTCACAGTTCAGACCGGGAGGAAGCAGAAAGAGTGGGAGCTCTTGTGTGTGTGTGTGTGTGTGTGTAAGAGAGAGAGATGACAGAGAGGGATGATCCCAGGATCCTTCCTTTCATCTCAACATCCACCCTAGCGAAGAAAGGTGGATGTCTGATTGTCCGAGTGCATCAGGAGAAAGCTGACGTGCCAACATCTGTCGGCCTCAGCAGCAGACAGGATGTTAAAAAGCTGTAAGCAGACCCAAGCAGCTGTGGAACCTGCAGCAGGATCACAGAAGAAGAAAGGATGGAGACGACTCTGAGCAGCAGAAACCTTAGGGTCACCCACAGTTTGGTTCAGTCTTAAAAAGAGGAATGCTAGAAGATTTGAGTGGATGATCTCAGGATTCTTTCCATGGAGAAGAAAACATCTTCATAAAACTGTAGATTTACACAGAGTGGATTTTACTAGCAATGCCTTCATAAATGTAAGTCCAGCCATCTGAAAGGTGAGATTAAAAAGCTGTAAAAGCTAAAGTCTCGTGGACTTCCACCTGAAGACATCACAGACATGGAAACCCGGTCTTCAACACCTTCCATCCAGGCCAAAATATGGCACATCACACATGCCAGGAGAATGATGGTTTCACTTCAGAGCTATTGTGGCTGTATCAGAATCAGCATCAACATATACATTACATTTTAAACACATCTGTCTGACCTCTTCTGATGTCTGGACGTTTTGATTCAAGTAATAATTCACATTGAAGAAGTTACAGCAGCACGATTTTACACAAATGTGTTATTTATCTTAAATCTTAACTTTATCATAAATGTTTTAAGGGATAATTTCTCACAGCAGCACCGTGAGAACTTGGGTCAGTCTGGGTTTGATCACAGCAGCATCTAGTGGGCATCAAGGGAACTGCAGATGGTCACATGTCAACAGAGGAGGCTACTGATTGGTTCATAGAAAATTCCCCTCTAGCCCCTGCAAGCTTGGGTCCTCCTCTGTGACTTGAGGGTCCTGCTCAGTATCTTAGCTGCTCCTGGGACTGCGCTCTTCTAGACAGATGTCTCAGATGTTGTTCCAGGAATCTGCTGGAGCCACTCGCCTAGTTTGGAAGTCACTGCACTAAGTGCTCCGATTACCCCTGGGACCCCTGCTGTCATTTTTTATTGTTACATCTATCACTATGGCTGTCTTCCTCTGCTTGTCCACCACTACTATGTCCAGTTGGTTAGCCATTACCAGTTTGTCTGTATCTGGAATTCCCACGGGATCTTAGCTCGGTCATTCTACACCACCCTAGAGGGCGTCTCCCATTTTGACCTTGGGACTTCCAGGCCATGCTCAGCAAAAATGTTTCTGTATACTATGCTGGCTGCTTGGTTGTGGCGTTCCATGTATGCCCTGCTTGCTAGCATCTTGCACCCTGCTGTCATGTGCTAGATTGTCTCAGGGGCATTTGTCCTGTGCTGCCATGATTAGTCCCTCTGTGCTGTCTTTCAGTCCAGCTTTGCCAGCCACTGGTAGGACTTTTGGATGTCAGCCACTTCCTCTATCTGCCAGTGGTGCATACCGTGCAGGGGCCTAGCCTTCAATGGTGCCTCAGGTATAGACTAAGCACACGGTCAGTTGTGGCTATCTTCCTGATGTACTTGTGGATGTTCGTCATCTCATCTTGGTGGACCATGTCCAACATATATTTATATATACACACAAGTCCGTCGTCACAAAATACTGTGATTGGGAGGTAAAACACACACACACACACACACACACACACACACACACACACACACACACACACACACACACACACAAAGAGTGTGCTGTGTGGGAAACAGAGGCCATGAAATTACAGTTGTGTCGGTTGGAACGAAGTAGGAGGAAAGTTTGCAGATAAGGTGGAAGCTTCATGCAAACCTTCACCCAGCTGAGTGTGTGCCCTCCTGCACTTCTGTCTTTGTGAGGACCAGGAACGAGGAAACTGGTGGGGCCTGCA
>NW_005187447.1:3691079-3692629 GCF_000239375.1 Pundamilia nyererei
ATTTTGAGTGTCATTATTGTTTATTTTATTGTATTACTTTTATTTATGTGGACATGTGTCACATTCATTTCATTGTTTAATAAAATTTGCTTAGATGTTTCGTCATAAATATCAAGAGAAAAAACGTTTCTTTAAAAGCATAAAGTATTCAGGAGCACAGTCCATGTATTTAAATTCTTATGTATGTAAACAGTTATAACCTGTTATTGTGATGCACAAAAAGTCACAATAATGTAATGTGGTGTTTAGAATCCCCATATATCATTCCCTATATGCCGATATACTGTCAGTACAAACAATGGCAATGGCAAACAGCTTTAGGAGAGGTCAGAGGTCAAACATGATGCGATATTTTTAATCTATATGCTGACAATACACAGCATGCTTGTTTCTAAGTTATTAGCTGTTGCTCAATTTTCCACCAATAATTATTCAATAAGCTGCATTGACCCCTAACACTTGGGCTTGGCCGAATCCTTCACAGCTCATTTACAGCAGAGTCTCAGTTTCAGCAACCGTGTTCATGCTTCAGAAACAAAGTCTTTAAATCAGGTACACATCTGTATCTCCAGGTCATCACAGGTAAATGATGGCCTGTCAGCTTGGGGTCAACTGCAGCAGTGTCTTCACGTTATTCCAAATTTTAAATCCCGTCAGAGAAAATATTAATGATATATTTATTAATTTACCAAACAAAGGGTACTGAGCCATCTGAGGTGCAACGAGCTGCTAACCCACCCTCTCTAATGAAGAGCTAATAATCCCTCCTCCTCTTCTTCTCCTCTTGTGTCCTTCAAGGTTCTTCAAACAGAGCTGGTCACGATTTAAAGCATCTGATCTTTAAATATGATTTTATGTCCCTGCAGACGAGACATTTACTCTGACAGGTCAACGTCTCCCCTGAGGAGGAAGCCCAGCCCACCACCGCCTCCTCCTCATGTCATCGTGACTCTGTCCTCCACATCCTCTCCTTGCTGCTGTGATTCACAGACTGATCTTCTCCTCACGTCTCTGCTGTGGAACACTTCAGACTGACGTAAACATACACACGTTTGAAGCCTGATACAGAATCTGTTTGGCTACTGCGATTTCCTTGTTTCTATAACTCACCTGTTTAAATTGTATTAAAGCTGAACATTATATAAAAGTAAGAGTGCAACAAATCCGAGCTCAGGATTTTTCCACAGACTGTAAAACATGGACATAGCTTAAATTGACATGATGCTAACGTGAAAATGCCTTAAACTTGCATGAACAGCAGGGGGCGACACCTTTGGTTTCCAGTCTGACTCTATCAATCAAAAGGTCCTGGCTGATCCAGGATCTGCTCATTGCCTCTCAAAAGCTGTTAGCCAATCGCCATTAGGTGATCGCCCACTTATATAGCGCTTTTCTACTGTGAGCACTGTGGAAGAAAGCCAGAGATTAATAATAACTAACAATTAAATGCAGAGAGGTGAAAACATATCCTGAGAGAAGAAGAAAGGCTGATCGTATTTAAGAATGAAGCATTAATTAATGGCAGGACTTCTTTGAGCAGTTTTGTAGGA
>NW_005187447.1:3693075-3697159 GCF_000239375.1 Pundamilia nyererei
TGAGTTCAGCCTATTTAATATTTTTTAATTAAACACAATATTACATTTTACAGTGTACATCTGTGAGATGATTATGAGTAATTTTTTCTCTAATGGTTAAAATCTTATTTGTGAAGAAATTCATGAAGTCATTACTAGTTAATGGGAATGGTTGGGAGGGAATGGTTGGCTCAACGGTGCTCTGACTTTTGTCAGCCTGGCTACGGTGCTGAAGAGAAACCTAGGGTTGTTCATATTTTCTTCAATCAATGATGATGTCACAGTCCTGGGTCGGTGACCCAGGGTTTTATATTATCATTAATCCTCGATTTCATTATGATTTGTCACTAGTAGTCTCTTGGTTTTTGTTTCTTGATTTCTAGTTCCCTAAGTTCTTTAGTATCTCCTGATTTCTAGTCTTTAGGTTTTGGTTATGTGCCTTCCCTGT
Source organism: Pundamilia nyererei (assembly GCF_000239375.1). Lineage (NCBI taxonomy): Eukaryota > Metazoa > Chordata > Actinopteri > Cichliformes > Cichlidae > Pundamilia > Pundamilia nyererei. Next base: position 3,693,503 of record NW_005187447.1, read on the forward strand.
ATTCCGTGTTTTGTCTACTCAGTGCCTTTTTCATGTCCCACAGTTCATGTCTCTATGTCTCAGTGTCAAGTCCGCGTCTTTGTGACTGTCTCTTGCTTCCATTTTATTTGGATTTTCTGGTTTTACGACTGATTAATGTTGAGCTGCATAACAGTCGTTTAATAACTGCATTGTTAGTGTAAATACAGAGAATTTGTATTTGTTCAGATGCATAAACACGTCTAACATACAGTATTCAAGTCTCACCAAAAACAGAACCAACAACAAAAGTGAGCATAGTGTTGTTGCTGGTGATGATATTTTATTCTATTTTCCCAACATTTGGTATTTCACCCATTCTGGATGAATGAAGGTATCTCCTTGAAAGTAGATTACATTGATCTTGGACACATTTTCCTTTTTTTTTTCTTTTTTTTTCCGGATTTGTTTTCTAGTTTCCCATTTTTCTAGTTTGAGCTTCGTGTCTTGCGTTTATCTCCAGGAATAAAGCTGCTGCTCTTAGTTAATCATCGTGTCTCTGAGTCCTGCGTTTGGGTCCTACATCCTTGCCTGCCACAGCACACATCATGACAGATGAATAGTAAGATGTTCTAGCTTTACGGTAGGCATTTTTATAAAGCAGCAAACTATTTCTCCAGGCTAAATGACGATCTTCTAAATTTGTGATACAGAGCAGGCAGTCCTTATGATTTGAGGCTCTCTTTTTCACAGGCGCTACAGTATCCAGAGTCATAATGAACTAAAAACAGAAGCTCATGTTAAAGTAAAGACAGGAAACAGCATATCTGGTCATTATAAAAGGAGAAATAATCTTCAGATCAACAAATGGCGTTCAGCAAGCCGCTCGTGTCCTGTTCTAGTTTTAATATTACCATCCATCTAAGGAAAAAAATCTGTCTGATACTGATCAGCCACACACACACTTGCTAGAAGCCTGCTGCCATTGGCTACACTCGGCGGTGGGTGTGGTATCGATCACAAACACCAAGAGCAATTATACAAGTTCACGCCGAGTCTGGAGCTCATCACTATTCACCCCAAAACACACACACACCCTTTGATTAATGCTAATTTGCGTGTGGACGCGGAACGCCTTAATCCTCTTCTGTAATTGGTCTTTCAGGATGTCTGAGGGGAAATTGGAGGGGCGTGTCCGTGGCCCTTTGTTACAGCAATGTCACCGTGGTTACCGTGGCTGGGTGTGAATGGATGACCGGGAACAGAGAGAGAAACTTTAATTGTGGATGGAGAAGTTTGACCATAAAAGTGGAGCTGCTGCTCGCGTCATCGTCAGGAGCTGAGAACATTGGCAGAATCCACCTGTGGAGAGATTTATGGCCTCACAGCATCCACACAGTCAGAGACGACTTCAGGCCTGCATTCTGCGCTCGCCTCACACTGTCACACACTAATATACACAGTAAAATAATCCTGTTTTATCTCAGTGGTCCAACAAGAGCTCAGACTACCCCACTGACATCCTGAAACATGGACGAAAGCTTCAAGTCCAGGATCAAACCAGGAAGCCTTACTGCTGCTTCCTGCTGACAATCGGATGAATCCACAATCTGTTTCTTTCTTTTCTTGTTCAGAAACATCAGGATCAGTTCATCATCGCTTCATGTTCACTCAGTTTTTTCCACAGTAAGTCTTTTAAAGACAAAAAAACCAGCATGTTCGGAGTGTACATATGGTACACTACAAGTTCAGTAGTCAGTCATTTTTTAGCGAAACGCTTGGAGTGTGAAGGCCTTAAAGCAAGGGTGGAACTCTTTAAAAATCTATGAAAAAAAGAAAAGCTGTGAGCCACCGTTTTCCAGATTGTTTTCCCCTTTTTGTCTCCATACGGAGCATTTACCTGCATGCAGAGCTGAATGCTCTAACCTGACTGGATACCAGAGCTCAAAACTGCAGAAAGCAGAAAGCTTCTGGTAACAAAGGTTTGTAGTCTCGGAGGATCAGAGCGCTCACACCTGTTTCACCTGCATGTTTCTGCCTGAATGTCTGGGTCTGTAGTTTCCACGCTTCACAGCACCGCCTGCAGCCATGACTCCACCAGCCGTGTCTTCACCCGGGGCCAGTCGCCCTCATTAACGCTCTAAATTCCACCCTCGCTGGCCCACTGCAATCTGTCCATGAGACAGCCTGGAAACAAATATAGTGAACAAACAACGAGCGACGTTTCACACTATTAAAACTGCTCTGCTTGATCATGTGACTCTCTCAATGTCACATTTGCAATAAGCGGCTGAAATCTGTGGAAAAAATTATGCCGTCCACCATCTCACTGGGTTTGTCCTGAACCACAGTCAGTTTAGGCACAGCTGATCACAGCTTCATGTCCAAAACTCTAACATCTGAACTCCCACACACGGCAGAACCACAGAATCAGCCCTGATGTCAGATCAGCGTCATTCAATCCACTGAACAGCGCTGCAGCGTTCAGACGACTCCAAGATCTGTTTGACTCATCAGAGGCTCGTTCTGCTAGATCCACCTGCATCTGTCACGCACCTCTAACAAACACTGCTGCCTGCAACAGAGCTCTCTGAGGGTCAGAGGTCACACGGAACAAAGAAGGTTCCCCAGGGTCACATCACAGCTGAACAGGAACAGGAACATGCACTCTCAAGAGACTCCACCCTGAACGAGGAGAAAAAGCTCTTCACCCTCAGACACACTCCAGGCTCAAACACCTCAGAGTTTTGGCCAGAAGACCAAACAACGTGAATGTCACCTGAACCCATCCCAGCTGACGGGACAGGAACACAGGGATGCTTCGTGAGCTTGGCTCCAATCACACACCTGACACTTAAAATCATCGGTGAACACCAGGTTAAAACAGTCTCTATGTGGTCCAGTATCAGCTACCCGGTTTTCCCACAGCAGGTCAGGCTTCAGGTCTGTGTCATCCAAACTGTCATGGTACCACCAGGAGCAGAAGCCTGGATAGAGAAACAGAGCGCTGAAGTGCTGCTGCTGCACGTCTGCGGCATGGACCAGGATTAATATCTGACAACATGCCATCAGTGTCAGATCCTCAGCTGCTCTGCTAAAATGAAGGATATCTGCTTCAGCTGATATCTGCTCAGTGTGCCTCTCTCAGACTTCCAGGGAACCTTTTGGACTTTCAGTCTAGTTCCTTCTAGTCCCAGTTCTCCCAGAAAGCAGGACAGCAACGATGGTAGACCAGTGGACCCCAACCTTCGGGCCACGGACCGGTACCAGTTTATGGTTTTCAAGGTTTTTATTATTATTTTTTAATTGTTTTCGCTGGGTCTTTTCCCGTGTATTATGAATAAATCTTTTTTTTTTTGGTACCAGTAATGGTTTTATTTGTGGCATTTATACACGGCACCTTAAAAGCCGGTCCGTGAAAATATTGTTGGACATAAACTGGTCCGTGGCGCAAAAAAGGATGGGGACCACTGCTGTAGATGAGTTTTTGTGTCCATCCTTTTTTCACAGCACCATCGTCATGATTGATACACATGAACAAGGAAGCTGATGATCTGTGTGTGTGTGTGTGTGTGTGTGTGTGTGTGTGTGTGTGAGTAGGTGGGTGTGTGTGTGTGTGTGTAAATAAGGGAAAAATAACCAGCTTTTTTATCCTGATTTCAGACCACTTGACATCCTTTACAGAGTCCCCACTTCCTG
>NW_005187447.1:3697698-3719359 GCF_000239375.1 Pundamilia nyererei
ACACACACACACACACACACACACACACACACACACACACACACACACACACACACACACACACACACACACACACACACACACAAACTCTGCTGACATCAGCAGATCTGATAGGCAGCAGAAGCAGAGATCTCGCTCTGCCTGGATTTCACAGCCTGTGGTCTGCAGAGACGAGGGCTTCACGGACGGATTACTGAGCGTGCTCAGAGGGGTGAGGATGTAAGTTTATCCAGCAGTACAAAGTTAAAACAAAGAGATAACAGAGCCGGTTAACGGGGAATGCAAATGTGCACAATGTGTTGTTAGCATTTATGAACTCCTGGTGTCCTGGTGTTTCAGCAGAGCTGAAAACAATATTTATGTCGGGACTTTTTACTATCCTGGGTCCTGACTCTTTGTTGGGGTCAGTGTTTTTTGGGGATGCCAACATTTGTAAGTTTGTTCACGTTTGGTTTGCCTCATTTAACACTCATCATTTACATTCAACATTGTCACCCATTCACATTGACATGACTGATTTTTCTGACTTCATACACCAGCTTGTTATTAGTTTTTCACTATTTAATACCTGCTGCTGCATGAAGACTAGAGAGGAGATTATTTAGGGGGAGCTGATATTAGATAAAAGGGAGACTTCACATCTGCGGTCATATCCATATCCATATGAAAATCTGTTGTGAGCCGTGTAACCAAAAAGAATGGCCAAACTTGGAACATTTGTTGTTTCTCCATCAGAGGAGTCATTGGAAAAGTGCACAAAGGAACAGCTGTTGAGACTTGCTGAGCATTATCCTTTTCTTGTTACAGATAAATGCCTCAAAGAACCAATCAAAGTCTCTGAAATTAAAGTTGTTGGAGATGGGTCTTATTAAGGTTGACCAGGAAGGGTTTCCTTCTGTGTTAAATCCAATTCCAGATCGTGTGACGCCGGCTGAGTTTTCTGGTCTTACTTTTGAGCAGCAAAAAGAGCTTCTTTTAATTCAGCTGGAATTTGGAAAAAATAAACGTAAATGAAGTTAAAAAGCAAATCAAAGTGGAAATGATTTGTAGGCAAACAGAAAAAAAGGCTGGACATTTCTCATCTGTCCTTGGACAAACAGTTGGATGATGATGGGACATTGCATCCTTTTGACATTAATAATTTGCGTTAAGTCTCTCAATTTAATGAAAAGGGCCCAGATTCATTTTTTGTTTTCCTTGATTGCGTTTCCAAAGCTAGAGGCTGGTCAGATGCAGAGTGCACGCTGTTGCTTAAAGGTAAGGCACGGGAGGCGTCTTTGAACTCTATTGATTTCTGTGATTAAGCCAAAATTAAGTTTGCTGTGCTTAAAGCTTATGAGCTTGTATAAAGGCAGAGGTTCAGAACATCAGAAAAGAGAAATGGACAAACATATGTTGAGTTTGCCCAATAAACTCCTTAATTTAAAATTAAAAAAAATATTTTCAATTAACTTAACAAGTTATTTTAAATGCTGGCTGGGTGCACTTGAAATTTCCACATTTGATGACTTGTGTGAGTTAAAGATTTTGGAGCAGTTTAAAAACATGCTTTCGGCTGAAGTAGCAATTTAATTCACTGAGAAAAAAGACCCAACTGCTGCTGAAGCTGCTGTGCCAGCAGATGAGTTTGTGCTGCTCTATGAGAGAGATTCTTGTGATTGTGAGCTTCTTCAAGGGGAAGCTTCTGCAGGAGTACATCCAGCATTGCCTGGATGCATGGTGTTTGCTTTATTTTGGGCAGTGGTTTGGCTGGTAGTGGGGTTTGGGCTGATGTTCCTCCTGTACCAATTGTGACATATTTTCCAAAGCAATCTGTCATGACGGTGTTGGTCAGTTCCCAGAGGATTTTTCTGCTTGTGTGGTTACACGTGCCGGAGTTGCAGGTTCCATCTTTAAATAAGTTTTCTCTGACAGTTTCACAGAATGTGCTGTTCCATGAGCAGCAGAATGATCAGAGTCTGAAAGATCTATTCAATCGAGTGTTGCCTGAAGCTGAAATACACAGTGAAGTTTGTGGTTATATGTTGCATAATGGTCTGTTGTTTCGAAGGTGCTTCACTCTGGTTGATGATGTCACAGGAGATACCATTTGTCAGTTTTCAGTTCAGTGTTTGGTATTCCTAAAACAATACAGAGTGACCAAGGTTCGAATTTTTCATCCTACGTGTTTGGAGAAGTTTTAGAAACTCTGCACATAAACCGTAATCTATGCATACCTATTGCTTGGTAGAGACTGGAAAGAGGGTCTTCCGTGGCTGATTCTGGCTGCAAGAGACCAGGAAACCACAGGCTTCAGCCCCAGTGAGCTTGTGTTTGGACATAGTGTGCGTGGACTCTTGGCTGTATTAAAGGATAACTGGGTTGATTCAGAGCCACCTAAAACCTTGGTTGACTTTGCAAAGACTAGAATAAAGGACACAAAACATTGTGAGTTTAGTTTTAAGGGACCATGTTTAGGCGCTGTTGCCAATTGTGCAATCTCCTTTTCAGGCCCGATATACAGGTCCTCATATGGTTAAAGAGAAACTTTCTGATCTTCAAACCCAAAACAGAAAAAGTCAGTTAAGCTCTGTCATGTAAACATACTCAAACCGTATTATGCAAGTGACCAAAATTCTAGTCAGTGTTAAGAACTAGTTTTGTCTATTTCTTCAATGAAATACCAGAACCCGATGACAGTTTGCTCTATGGTTCAAAAATTCAGAGTCTCTTGTAACTTGGATAAGTTGCTGTCTCATTTTCCAGAAGATGAATGCAGTGAGTTGTCAGAACTGATTTTGAAGTATCTGTTTGTTTGGTGATGTTTCATCTTGCTGGATGAACATAAGCATGAGCTTGATGTTGGAGATGTAGGCTACAGCCAATCAAGCAGCAGTTCGATCGCATGGCACCAGACAAACTGAAACATTTGACTGCCGAAGCTTCTTTTATACTCCAAAATAACATTGCGTCTCCTTCTTCCTCTAGCTGGGCTTCCCCATGTATCCTGTTGCCAAAGCCAGAGAAAACATCAAGATTTTGTATGGATTTTAGAAAAGTAAATTCTGTATAAAAACCAGACTCTTTACCATTGGCACGGATGGATGACTGTATTGGCCAGGTTGGATCGACCAAGTTTGTAAGCAAATTTGATCTGATTAAAGGTTATCTGCAGGTGCCATTGTCAGAACAAGCACAGGAAATATCAGCTTTCGTTACCCCTTCTGCTCTTTATAAAGTTTTACCGCTTGGCTTAAGAAACACTCCAACTCCGGTTAATGAATAAAGCTGTGGCCAGCTTAGAGGGCTGTTCAGTTTTTTTTGGATGATTTGGTAATATACAGTGAAATGTGGTACGCTCATCTTCATCGCATATGAGTATTGTTTCATCGACTGGCTAATGCCAATCTTACACTTACTACAATCACAAATTTAGAAGATCATCATTTAGCCTGGAGAAATAGTTTGTTGCTTTATAAGAAAGACCTCCACAAAGCTAGAACATCTTACTATTCGTCACTGATTATAGAAAATAAGAACAACCCCAGGTTTCTCTTCAGCACTGCAGCCAGGCTGACAAAAAGTCAGAGCACCGTTGAGCCAACTATTCCTTTAACATTAACTACTAATGAATTATTAAACTTCTTCACAAATAAAAACGTTAATCATTAGAGAAAAAATTACCAATAACCATCCCACAGATGTAATATTATCTACAGCTACTCTTATTACCATTGATGTTAAGTTAGACTCTTTTTCTCCAATTGATCTTTCTGAGTTAACTTCAATAATTACTTCCTCCAAACCATCAACGTGTCTTTTAGACCCCATTCCTACAAGACTCATCAATGAAGACCAGCCATTAACTAATGCTTCAATCTTAAATATTATCAACCTATCTCTAATAATCGGCTATGTACCACAGGCCTTCAAGCTGGCAGTAGTTAAACCTTTACTCAAAAAGCCATCTCTAGACCCAGCAGTCTTAGCTAATTATAGGCCAATCTCCAACCTTCCTTTAATATCAAAAACTCTTGAAAGAGTAGTTGTCAAACAGCTAACAGATCATCTGCAGCAGAATGGCTTATTTGAAGAGTTTCAGTCAGGTTTCAGAGCTCATCACAGCACAGAAACAGCTTTAGTGAAGGTTACAAATTGTTTTCTTATGGCCTCTGACAGTGGACTCATCTCTGTGCTTGTCCTGCTAGACCTCAGTGCAGCATTCGATACTGTTGACCATAATATCCTATTAGAGCGATTAGAACACGCTGTAGGTATTACAGGTACTGCACTGCAGTGGTTTAAATCGTGTCTATCTAATATGTTCCAATATGTTCATGTAAATGGAGAGTCCTCTGACGTTGATTATGGTATTCCACAGGGTTCAGTGCTAGGACCAATTCTGTTTACATTATAAATGCTTGCCTTAGGCAGTATCATCAGAAGACATACAGTAGTATACATTTTCACTGCTAAGCTGATGACACCCAGCTCTATCTATCCATGAAGTAGTGGTGTGCGGATCGATACTGAAATACCAGTCATTTATGTTCTAGAATCGATTCTCACATTAAAATATCAATATTTTAGTAATTTAGGGTAAATTTGTAGTTTATCATTAACCGGAACACAGTGGAAAGAAAATATATCATTCGGATTGTCTACATTGGAAGGAACTACTTCCTCTTCCACCTTTCATAGTCATGTGCGAAATACGGCTGTATAAATGTGTCGTAGACCCTTGGCATGCGCACTCACAACAATGGCTGAGCGTAATTGGAGTCATGTGCGGACATATTTTACATCCACAAACAGCCGAGACGTGGTTTGCGATACATGTGGCAAGAAAGTGAGGTGTTGTGGCAACACCACAAATTTGTCAAACACCTCAGAGTAAATCATATCAGAGAATATGACGAGCGTATGTTGAAGCGAACTGAAGAGGAGGAGTGGACATGGACAGGTGCTGCTAGGGCGAGACAGACGTCTCTCACGGAGTCCTTTAGTGCTGCAGGGACGCAAGGTGTTCAAATAGCGCACAACTTCAGGTTTTTTTTATTTCTATATGATGAATTCTGCATTATTAAGTGATAATAACAAGTAATCTGATGTCCTGTAATCATTATGATGCTGTAATTAGATATACAATAAAAGACACAATAAATAAAATAAGTTTTTGTACAAAGTATTGGTATCAGATCAGTATCGTCAATACCACCCTGAATTTTACTTGGTATCGGATCGGAAAGGAAATCAGTGGTATCGCACATCACTACCATGAAGCCAGGTAACACACGCCAATTAGTTAAACTGCAGGAATGTCTTAAAGACATAAAGACCTGGATGACCACTAACTTTCTGCTTCTTAATTCAGATAAAACTGAGGTTATTGTACTCGGCCCTGAAAATCTTAGAAATATGGTATCTAACCAGATTCTTACTCTGGATGGCATTACTTTGGCCTCCAGTAACACCTTGAGGAACCTTGGAGTAATTTTTGACCAGGATATGTCCTTCAATGTACATATTAAACAAATATGTAGGACTGCTTTCTTCCATTTGCTCAACATCTCTAAAATTAGAACTATCCTGTCTCAGAGTGACGCTGAAAAACTAGTTCATGCATTTATTACTTCTAGGCTGGACTACTGTAATTCATTATTATCAGGATGTCCTAAAAACTCCCTGAAAAGCCTTCAGTTAATCCAAAATGCTGCAGCAAGAGTCCTGACAGGGACTAGAAAGAGAGAGCATATTCCTCCTGCATTGGCTTCCCTACATTGGCTCCCTGATGAAGGGAGAATTGAATTCAAAATCCTGCTCCTTACATACAAGGTCTTAAATAATCAGGCCCCATGTTATCTTAATGGCCTTGTAGTACCATATCACTCTATTAGAGCACTTCACTCTCGCACTGCAGGCGAGAGTTCCTAGCGTATTTAAAAGTAGAATGGCAGGGAGAGCCTTGAGTTTTCTTCTATGGAACCAGCTTCCAGTTCGATTTCGGGAGACAGACACTATCTCTACTTCTAAGATTAGGCTTAAAACTTTCCTTTTTGCTGAAGCATATAGTTAGGGCTGGATCAGGTGACCCTGAATCCTCCCTTAGTTATGCTGCAATAGGCATAGGCTGCTGGGGGACTCCCATGATGCATTGAGTTTTTCCTTTTCAGTCACCTTTTTAACTCACTATCTGTTAATAGACCTCTCTGCATTGAATCGTACTTGTTATTAATCTCTGTCTCTCTCCGCAGCATGTCTTTTATCCTGTCTTCCTTCTCTCACCCCAACCGGTCGCAGCAGATGGCCGCCCCTCCCTGAGCCTGGTTTTGCCGGAGGTTTCTTCCTATTAAAAGGGAGTTTTTCCTTCCCACTGTCCCCAAAGTGCTTGCTCATAGGGGGTCATATGATTGTTGGGTTTTCTCTGTATGTATTATTGTAGGGTCTACCTTACAATATAAAGTGCCTTGAGGTGACTGTTGTTGTGATTTGGCGCTATATAAATAAATAAAATTTAATTGAATATTAACTTGGCAAAATGTGAGTTGCAGGAGGTTGCAGGAATCGAGCAGTATCCTCTACCAACAACAAAGAAGGAACTGCAAAGATTTTGGGGTTTGGTGGACGTCAGCCAAGTGGGTGCAGGGGCAGTCTTGATGTAAGAGGATGATCCTACAGTGGTGAGACCAGTCAGTCAAGTTTAACTGTTATCAAGTTAGCTAGTCTGTAATTGAGGAGGCGCCATTAGGACTTATTTTGGCTTTGCAACACGTTGACCTATATGTGGGAGAAGGTTAAATTCCCTTAGTTGTTGAGACTGATCACAACTCTGACATTTCTACAGTTGCTCTGATGTCACAACCGATGCCTAATTCACTGTTTTTCCAGACATTTAATCTTGACGTCAGACACATTAAATGGTAAATGGCCTGTATTTATATAGCGCCTTACTAGTCCCTAAGGACCCCAAAGCACATTAAAGAAACTAACAACATTATTGCAGATGCTTTGTCATGTGCTACTTTATTATAAAGTTATTTTCATTTATGACCTTGTGGTGTTCCTCACCAGTTTTTAATATCTGTTTTTTATGTGCTTCTCAGGTTGGTGAAAACAGTGTAGAATGGATTGGTTAAGTGCAATCTTAATGTCAAATGTTGTTTTGATCCTTTTAGGGTCACTCTCTTTATGGTTGGGATGTGACGGCCCTTGTGGGTAGTTAATTGTTTGAGCCACGGCAGGAACGGATCCAATGGTTTCACCTTTATATTAGCCAAAGTTTCAGGAGCATGCATGATAGCTTGTGTGATATGTTCTTATTTTTTCCAGTGTGTTCAGATAAATGCACAAAGAGGAGCTGTCTATAAAAGAAACAGCCCCATAGGAAACTATGAAGAGTTTAACATCAATCTATTAGTTCTTTGAAAGTGAGTTGTTTCCCCATTCTACATCACTACTCTAGAACCTGGGATTCCTCCATCTCCAAAATTCCACTCTCATCTCTGTATACACACATAACAAACCCATCCCGGATCAGCCCCCAATTTATTATAGCATGAAAGAAAAAGTGAGCACAGCATTTTATCAGTAAAGGTGTAGGATGTGCATGTGCATGCACTGCAAAAATTATCCATCTTAAAATAAGTTAAAAATAATAGATTGTAGTCTAAATCTTCTAAATCTGCCAGTGCAGTAAGAGAATTACACTTGATAAGAACCCTATGCACTCACTCATGAGTGTAGAGATGTGTGTGACTGTTTTAAAATGCAGAAAACAATATTCAAGTGTTTTCTGCACTGTTGTTGTAACCCAGAATTTTCTTAGATCAGGTCGGGTTTTTGACACTTCTGATGTAATCTACCTGAATTCTTTCCACCGTCTACTTCAGTTTGTCGTTCTTTCAGCTGTGGTTATATCGAGTATGTATGCAATCAGTTTTAATTGATTGTACACAAGAAGCTTTGAGTTTGCATTAACTCGGTGAGGTCTAAATCATCACTGGTGAGACCCGAATCCTAACCCAAGAACAAAATAAAAAACATTCTGAAAATTCTTGATGGGAGTTAAATTTTTTATTTCATGTCCTCTGACTGACAAGAAAACAGAAAAAATCATGGTGATATGGTCAGGGTTGGGATCATCACGGTCAATGACTCAGACTTCACAGAGTTAATGGTGTGAGCAGATTCAAACAAAACAGACTTCCAGAAGTGAAAAGCAGACTAAAATGACTGACTTGTGAAACAGAAATAAAGATTCAGATACTGCGGCTGAGGTCACTGTCAGAGGTCAAACCTGGAGGTTTGGTTCAGCTAGCACATAAATATTGTGCAGCAGTTGTTGTCCTGGGAAGGAAAGAAAGCAGTACAGAGAGAAAAAGAAACCGAGGAGGTCGATAGAGCTTTAGCGTCTTTATTTTTTGTCGTTGTTGCATAGGAAATGCACATCTTGCTTCCAGTAAATTGAGTCTTTGTTGGACATGGAGTCACTAATGGGGCTGGGAGGGATGAACCTAAAGTTCACCATTTCAACAGAAACGAGAGAAACCGAAGGACAGACGGAGAAGTCAGTGCAAACTTCAGAACACAGAGGATGGACAGCTAATGGAGACTACACAAACTAAGGTTTGGTGACACCGGGTGGTGGACCGGCGCGGCAGCAGCAGAAAACGCCGCCCTGTTCCATAAAAGAGTTGTAGAGGCACAAGGTTTCAGTCAGTTCTGGGTGAGAATGAAGGTGGAGTTGATGGCTGAATGGTTAAACACAGGGTGGCGGTGTGGGTGAAGATGGTGTCTGGTTTCCATGGTGATTTGGGCAGTGAGAGTGGGATGATGGGATACGGTTATGTGACTCAGACTGCCCCGGGTTGCGGCCCGCCTGCCCAGCAACGCTCAGGGTAAAGATAAAGCTCTCCTTCCTCGAGATTGTCGTGGGTTAGTGACTGTTAGCTTCACCTCCAGCGGACAGGACAAAAGGCAACGACAGAAGCTTCTGAAAGCTGATTGAGCAGATCAATAAGTTTGATGACAGCCTCAAACATCAAAATGAGTGAACTTAAAAAAATAATCAAAAAATGAATCCCTGGCTTTATTTGAACAAAAATGTAAATACAGGGCAAAAACTCCTAACGCTGGATTCTATTCTATTTTATTCCACTCTATCCAGCATGGAGTTAATCTCAATCTCAGCAGATCAGCTGATTTCAGAGCCTGTCCACATCAGCTGATTCTCATCTACACATTTAACTGGGAACAGGTTTTATTGTTTAAGCTGATTCTGCCTCTACAAGCCACATTGCAACCAACCCCACCTGATAATGCCCGTCTTTCTGACTTACAGTTTAGAATTTTTCACTGCTTTATATTTCTTTCTTTCTTTTTGTTTCAGTTTCAAATTTGTTTTTATTGTTTAAACATGTTTTTAGTTTTTAAATATTTATGTGTTTTTAATTAATACATAAAAATAATACAATCAGTTTAACCGCCTCAGGTTATTACATTGGTATTACATACGATCATGACACCTCTCAAGCCTCATGGGATGTTTTGCTTGTTAAACTGAAAAATCTTCACTTCGTGCACGTTGATCAGGAGACATTGGAGCACTCTGATGAAAACTCACGTCGGTGTAAGTTTGTGTCGATTTGTAGTTCTGTTTGAGTTGGTGAGATTAAATATTTACTTATTTGATTTTGGTGAACTTTGTCTTCATATTTTATGCCCCAAAAAAATCCAAAAAAATATTCAATAAACTCATCATCATCAGGCGCAGCAGCAGCTTGTCTCTCTGCTGAGGTCATGACCCGTAACCTGATCATGAGCAGTTTCATGCAGTGACCACTTTCTTTTCCCCGTCTACATCCACCAACCGTATTGACCTGCACCGGGAACCATGCATCACCGCGTGACGAAGTTCGTGGTCCTGACAGGACGTTAATGTTGTTTGCTGTTGTGAGTCTTTCTGTGCATCACATTCCTCAGGACAGAAGTACTGAGAGCACAGCGACTGCTCTGGAAGTTGTCTTCATCGTCTCTCCTCTTCTGCTGTGCAGAATAATATCACTGTTCCCTTTGGGACAGAAATTCAAACCACAACCAGCAGCTGAACTCTGGAGGCTCATCAGCCAACGGCTGATGATGTCATGGGCCCAGAATGTATTGCACATGCAATGTAATAGCAAGTTTGCAGTTATTTCATTTGTTACTACATGTTTAAATGGATAAGATATTTAGAGCAGATTATTTATTTTGTTTTTATTTTTACAGGAAATGCTGCTTTGATTGTGACTTTAATCTTTAGACTGTACTGTCTGCAGTTCTCAGACAGTCGGGTTGGCTCATTATTATTATCCTTCATTAATGACATGAAAACGTTTTAGATCATCTGTCACAGGAAAAGCAAACGGTGAAGAACACAAACAGAGCAGTATGTCGAGGCTGTTTGAGGGTTAAGCTGTGCAGAGCTGTGCACTGAGGAGCTCTCAGAAAGAAAGACGTGAATAAAGAGTTTAAAACAGGAGAGCATGTTTTAGAAAACCGGCTGCAGTGAAGCAGGCGGGAGGCGAATCGAGCGGCGGCGTCCTCTAACAAAAGCGTGTGATCATCAAGAAAGTTTCCTGCCTGAAAGAGACGCACGAGTCGAAGGAGCTGTTCGGTTTCAAAGAGCCGAGCGGCATCGACAGACGCAGGAGCCACTGGAGGTGAGCTAGACGAGCCGATCGACCCCAGCTGGCCTGGGAGAGGAGGAGGAGAAGGCGGGAGAGGAGGAGGGGGGTCTCCCAGGTGCAGCTACCACCTCCTCCGTCTAAACCCTTCTCATCCTGGAGGAGCAGCGGCTCGTTTGAAGCCCCACCGAGGGAGACGCAGCAGAGGCAGGAGGAGGAAGGAGGGGGTTCGGTCCTGGAGAATGCTGAGCGCTGCAGAAAAAGGCCGAGGCCATCGATTCGGTCTCCTGCAGGAAACTGCCTGAGGAGGAGGAGGGGGATTCACCCAGAGCCACATACAGATTTCTGCTGGTCAATGGATGCACAGGGGGAGGGGAGGAGGTGGGGAGGCCAGGCCAGCCGGGCATTTGCTGATGTAAAAAGTTCACTGGAGATTGTCGGATTGAAACCCGGCGGGGCTGAGGCCGCCGGCGCCGGCCTGGGGCAGTCATCATGGTGGCACGCCCATTAGAAAGAGGTGGATGAGAGAGGATGAGAAGGATGAAGGAGAGGAGGTGAGTCAGTTTGAGGCGTACAGGGAGAGGTCAGAAACAGAAATTGTCTTTTTTTTCTCATTTGTCGTCTTCGTCACAGCTTACTAGGCGATTATGGAAGAGCATGCAGTTATATCTCATGGTTATTGTACATCAGCTATAATCAGAGGGGCCTGACAGACAGCAAAGGCTACTGGTGTTCAGAAATGTCAACAGTTACAAACAATTATTGGATCAGTATTCAGAAGAGCATTATAATACAGGAGTTCACAGGCACTACATTTGATCTTTTTTGATATATCGTGTAATATGCTGGTTGGTTTCTCTTTTCTTTTCACATGTTTAACTCGCTGGGATCTGGAAATGGAAGGACCGACCGTAGAAGAAGAAGAAGAAGGCAGAGGCTGAAGATTTTAGATCAAACCAGTCCACGTGGGCGAGCAGGCGGGCGCACGCACATGGGCTGCCGTGCCACACCGTGCCACGTGCACGTGTGGGTGTCTGTTTTTAGTCAGTGCATAGTTCTCATGCAGATTAGACTGCTATGCTGTGATACGCTGTCAGGAAGCATGATGGCGAGTTCAAATTGTCCCATTCTGCAGCTTAGCTCAGCTTCACTGGCTCCATTTAACACTTAGCACCTTGTAATGTTTGCAGGATAAATAAATATCTTTGCAAAGGAACAGTGACACCGTGATTCATTACAGCCGAGCGCCGGAGAGCAGCTCCAGTGCTACCTGCCTCGCGTCCAACGACTTTCCTTCATTTCTCTAAACTGAAGCCATTTGTACTGATTTCCTGGCTGGCGCTCCGGCACAGCGACGTGCTGAAAGATGTCTTCCTCCTGCTCCGTGGGAAACGTTTGGACTCGGTTTAGAGCGAAGCGTGGTGGCGGATCCCACCAGAGTGCTCTGCCTTCACCCTTGGGTGGACAAAAAACACCCGGCTCTACCGTCTCCCCTTCGGATTGTTTCCGACCCGCAGACTCGCACGGCGCCCGGTCTGATGTGTTTCTCGGGTGGCGGGGGTGGGTGTGTGAGGTGGGAGGGGTTAATCGCTGCCCAGGAGAATTTGGACAAACGTGAAGACAACAAAGGCATTAGCGTAAAAAGCGCGGCCTTCATTCAACCCTGTTTCCTGATGGAGCGGCACGGTTCCTCCAACCCGAGGATCTACGGTTAGCAGCGAGGAGGAGGAGACACGGGCGGCGGCTCTCCTCTGGAGTTTTTCAGTCTGTGACTCCAGCTCTCTGTCTGGTAGCTTTGGATGATTGTGTGGGGGTGAGTGGAGTGGAGGAGGCTGCAGGCGGGTGAGGTGTTTCGAACAAACGCCCCTGCTGGTGGTTCAGCCGGTTGGACACAGCGTGGGGGTGGGGTTTATGTGTCTTTTAATGTAAAGGAGGTGTGGTGGGTGAGAGAGCCGGGTCTCTCCAACGAGTTCCAGCGTGACCACTGCTGCTCTGCTGATTGAGTCTGTCCTGAACTCAAAACACACCGACGCTGAGCACACGAGCTGCGGGCCGGACGTGCAGTCACCGCAGCAGCACCATGCGGGTTTTGGCTCGCTATGCGTTTTATGTGACGTTGCGCAGCTCAGACTCGTAGATGAAACGACAGGAACCTCTGGAGATGCTGCAGTTAGAATCTGAGTCACAAACGAGCGGCAGGCCAGTCCCGCCGCTTTCACTAAAACGGTAAAACCACTCGGGGCAGCATTCGGCGTCCTCTCCGAAGACAAAACTGTAAAGGTGACGGAACTACCTGATTGGTCGAGTCAGTTGGTTTACATTAGAGTGAGAAAAAATTTGATACAGGTGGACTCGTGTAAAAATCCTAAACTTCTAAACTTTAACCGTTTCTGCCGATCACGTTCCTTCAATCACCCGACTGAACTTTAGACGTGTCGTGTTAGCAGCAGGATAACGACACATTGACGGACTGACGTTAACGTGCGATTTTTTCCTGCTTCCTGTCACAGATGGCGGCGCTGCCAGCAAGGGGCTGGCAATGACAATACCGTTGCTGCCACCGTGGCCATCGTGACGCTTTGACCCTTGTAAGCAATCAGAGGCCACAGCGCCAGCTGCAGCTTCGCTGGCGTTCTCGCCTCTCAATGTTTACTCTAAACATCGCGAGCGGGACCTCAGAGCACGCTGGAAGCCGGCCTTCGCCGCTCGCCGGCTGATACCTGCTGACTGTATGTGAGGAGCAGCGGCAGATGTGTGGATGGACGGAGATCAAAGCGGACCTCCAGGCTCGAGGAGGGCTGGGTGAGGAGGAGGAGGTGATCTTGTGGGCCAGTGAAGAAAGAAACAGATGGAAAAGAAAAAGAATCATGTTGCATAATCAAGCTGTTTATTTTCCCGCATGGAATGGTGAACACAAAAAAAGATGCCGAGATGCATTTATAGTAGGGGCATCCTTTGGCTGGCTATGTCATTGTCTCCTGCCTAAAACGAAAATGTTAAAAATGCATAAAAAACTCGCTTTTCTTACCAATTTTCCTCAGAATTACTGGATTTAGCTTCATCAACACTGATGCAACAAAGAACCTTCAAAAACATACAGCATACTGTAACATCCATTTACAAAGGTCTGATCACCACAGCGCCCAAACGTGTAAGTGCAGGAATATGCTAAACCATCAACAGAGGAAATGTCCTTAAATACACAGAAAAAGGAAAACAAATAAAGGAAAAACTAAGAAATCAAATCAGGAAACAGGAAAGTTTTCAACTCAAGTCCAGTTCCCAGAAAACAAACCAACCAGTTCTAGTAATGTGGCCTCGATACAAACGATCAGAAAATTCACAACACTACTTTTTCCTCATTTAATCAATGTTACAAAAGTCCTGCATTAGAAAATAGGGCAGCTTTAAAATCAGTGTAATTAATAAAACTATACAACATACAAACAAGTCTTGCAGTCAGCTGCTGCTCTGCCCACCGCCCGTCTCTTCGCCGCTGAACTAAATGACACAACACGAGAACAAAACACGCTGCCCAAACTATTGCTTTATATCATCTTCTGTCTTTAAAAACGGTGCAATTGTGTTGTTATCTTACATGCAGCCGTACGTCGCTGATTAGATGCTAGGCTGCTTTTTTAGTTTTTCTGACACTTTCAAAAAAATGTCCGTGCAATATTTTATTCCCTTCACTCGCTTTAAGCCCTGGAAGCTGTTTTTATTTATTTTATTTTTTAAATTTCATACTTTTCACTATTTATTTCATATTTAGTGCAGATAATTAATGCCCAACTCATGGCTAAAGGGTAGGCAAGAACAGAGACAGAACAAACACGAGGAAGAAACACGGCACCCGCAAGAGAAACCACTCGACCGTCACAGCCGCGGGCGCCGTCACAGCAGGCGGGCAGTGGCGTCGGAAACGTTTCCGAACGATGGACGAGAAGTTGGACTTGTCGGAGGCAACTAAAGGAATCAAATAAAAAGGATTTGGGAAAGAGAGACCCGGATGTCAGACTGTGGTTGTCTGGAAGGAAGGAAGGAAGGAAGGAAGGAAGGAAGGAAGAAACGGAGTAAATCACCCTGAGCGGCGCCGCGGGGCTTCACCATTTTCAGGGACTGACCATGGAGCATGACAGAAGTTACATGCACGCTAACTTTGGTTGAAAGAAAAAAACAAACACAAAACAGACGAAACAGAAGACTACGTAAGTCTGAGTGCAAGCAGGTATTGCATATTTTATGTCCTTGTTATTCAAATGTGGGAACAAAAGTAGACGAACTGACGGACTGAAAATGGAAACAGGAAGACGTGAAAGAAACGTTTTTTTGCTGTTCAGAGATCGCAGCAACAGACGCAAGTCATCGCAGGAGAGCAGTCTGCCCCTTCAACACGAGCGTGAAGGTCAGTGCAATGAGCACACCTGCAGTGACAGCCTACTCACACCAGGCGTAGCAGACTCTCAGAGAATCATGTGACCATCTAAACACCTGTAACAAGCTGGTCTGGAATGCATCGGACCAAAAGTGTCCTAACCAGGCTTTAAAATAGGGCCGGTTTCCTGCAGGTTTTAGATGTCTCCTTGATCCAACACAGCTGATTTAAATGGCTAAATTACCACCAGAGGCCTGGTAATGAACTTATCATTTGATTCAGGTGTGGTGACCCAGAGTGATATTTAAAACCTGTCGGTGTGTTAATTCGTTCACATTTTGTTTTGCTCATGGCGAACAAATATGCTGCTCTGTTAACATTTATCATTAAAGCTGCTCGACTTTTTCTGCAGGTTATCTGGGGCCGGGCCCAGACTTCCCTTGCCTCTGCCACCTCCAAGGACAGCGGCGGTGCTGGTTCCCAGGACAGCCGAGATATGTAATCTCTGAGGTGAGCCGTGCCTGACACCCCGGCTGCCTCCTTTTGATGTGGAGGAGCAGGAGGAGTGAACTCCTCATCCTACTTCTAAAGGAGACACTTCCTCCATTCTAGAAACAGGGAGTCTCAGGTTGTCACCTTGGAGGAGGTCCTGAGAGAAATACCAGGACTCCACATTAACTTTTAGGATGGAGGAAGCCTCTCAGTGAGGTGAGGAACCTTAAGAAGAAGTCCAGCTGCCTTCAGGTGAAGTGCGTAAGACCACCAAGACCTGGATGACGTTTTGCTCATTAGGTGATGTGGTCGGCTCACTTACTGAAAAGTCTGCCATCATGAAACTGTTGGCTGAACACTTTCAGCTGTAAAACTAAGACCAAACTGCTAAAGCAGAGACCCTGAACTTTGACCTCTGCACTTCCTGAAACCTACTTTTAGCTGCAGAACTGTTGGCTCAAACCGTGCTGCTCACTTCCTTTTGTTCAAACCAGACATCATCACGTCACATGACCTCGCACTGGGTGCTCATTCCACCAAACTTCAGCGTGCTTTTAGCTGTTAGCACGTGGAGCTGATAGTAGCTGGTGTAGATTTCATCTGCTCGGGTCTGCAGGTGTTGGAGGGCGGGGCAGAACGCCACGCAGGCCCGAGAGCTCGTAATACAAAGGGTTCCTCCTCAGCTTCAATGCCTTCTACGACATCTCGGGTATGGAGGAAAAGTAGGAAAACTAAAGGAAAGAAACAACCAATCACGACTCTCCACGCCAGATCTCATGAAACCTCTCAGGACTGAATTGAAGCTCAAGGCACATCGATGAGGAACACGTGTTTCCGTGCAATCTGAGATCAAACGGAAGAATGAACGTCTCGAAACCGAAGCAGAACTGATCTGTTGTGGCAGGAAAAGGAAGGAAGGAGAAATAAAAAGGATGGAGAGATGACGAGAAGCGAAGAGAGCTGGTTGTTTGTGAAGGACAGCAAGAGGAAACTAATAGACGGCTGCTGGCAAGTGCCGGATGTTGGGTTTACAATATAGTGTCTTTTCTCACTAACTACATCATCTATGGAAAAATCTGTCACTAACACTAGAACATGCATTTTTTTGTTCTTTTTTTTTTAAATAACTTTTTCACTTAAATTCACTTTTGTTCAACGCTGGATGGTCGTAAGTGTGTGTGTGTGTGTGTGTGTATATATTTATATATATAGTATAGGAAAGGAAAAACAAAACTCAAGATCGATAAAATGCTGAGTTGCACGTGAAGCGCTGTCGGCCGTCTGTTTGTGGACGAAAGCTTCCAGAGAGTTACCCTCTGCTCTACATCTTCATAGCTAAACCAAAACCCCTGATTACAAACTCACAGCCTATTGGCCAACTGCGGGAATAAGTGCTTTTGGCTGGGCACGACCTCTAGGAGACCCAGCCAATCGCAGGGCCGGCCCTTACTGGGCGGCACGCGTTAAAAGATTAAACCACGCGATTATTTTCAGCTTAAACTCACATGGTACTTTTTCTCCAGATTTCATTAAATTCGGATCGAAAGTAAAACGATGTGCTCATTAAAATAAGTTAACCGCTTGGCGTTTTTTTCCCTCCTCAAACAAAATGAAGCGCAGACTTCAGCTGCTTTAAAAGACTGATTGTTTAAAATGATATTTGTTAAAGGGATTCTCATTCTACCATCTAACAGCTTCACACGATGAACAAACGACAAAGAAGAAACGATAAAAGTGAATACAGCTCGCCTTATTTCTCACCCGGCTGTGGTTTCGACTTCAGCGCTGTGTGGTTGTCTTTTTTACCCCGCTATTTTAGAGTCCCAGAGGTGTGAGCGGACTAGGAAGAAAAATATATATTTATATATACTTTTCATCAACTGTTTTCAACGAGCTATCTTACAAAGATATTTAACTATCCAACAGCTAGCCAACAAAATTGCACTTTCCTCATGATCAATATTTCACTGGTAAAGTTTGAGTTGCTCTTCTCTCTCCTATCTGCCTGCCTCGATTCGGACACCAGAGTTTTCGGCCCACTCTTAGCATGCTGTAGCTTCACCCCCATGGGTGGATGGTGGAGGACGAGGAGGCTGAAATGGTGGCGAAAAGAGAAAAATCAATGAGCCGTGAAGCCAAAAAGCATCCAAGAGGAACAAACTCGGATCCACCAGCATCTGGTCGCAACACTTCACATAAAGAAAACCCTAAACCCTAAAACCCCACGATTATACCCACCCTCCACCCAGTCGCCCGTCACAGCCCCCCCCCCCCTCCCCTCCACATGAAGTTCTTGTTATTTCTGTGAAACAGGTGGGGGCGTCTGTTTGCGCCTGTCACACCTCCACATCCATCCAGGTCCATGTCCTTTCAAAGAGCCTTCCAACTTCCCCCTCCCTGACCTGCCAGCAACCGAGGGGCGTGAAGTCCATCCCAGGAAGTCCGTGAAGGCTCAGGTGGTGGCGATGTTGGTGGCCCCTCGTACCAACTGTGCCACATCCCAACTTCACGAACCCCCAAACCATCGGACTCCAGACGGGGGGGCAGGTGATGAGTGTGGGGAGGGTTTCGTATGACTGTAAGTCCACGGATGCACCCGCTGCAAAGGATGATGGGAGAGCATATGTGTCGTCAGAAGCTCTGTGACTCAGTCTTTCCCAAAGGCTCAGGTCGCCCACGTACTTATCAACCTGGTTGGATTTGGGGTGGGGGGTGGGTCTGGCACTGTATATGGACACTGAGGTGTGAACCATACGTTTGCACGGATGTCTGTGATATACAGTTTGCAGGGGGTCACGGTGCGTTTGATCCGCTGTAGCCATGCTGATGCTGCTGAGCCTGTGTGTGGTGCTGGTGGCGGCGGAACAGGAAAGGAGTAGGGATAGGTTAGACTGGGCTTTCTGTCACAGCTGGCATCAAAGGTGAAAGGTCGGAGAGGAGACTGCAGCGATCTGTCGTACAGGTGGGCGGAGGGGCCTCTGGAGTCCTTATCCCAGGTACCACTGTGGAGAGATAAAAACAGATGTTAACATCTGGACTGCTTTAGCAACCACTTACCGGACGATCCCGACTGCAGGTACTTGTCGTCCAAATTTACCCAGAACCAATCAGCGGGGTTACACATATATCACTAAGGTTTCAAAGATTAGTCTAAGGCTGTATGAAATCTTCCCACCGTGCAGCCTCCAGGACGGCTTGTTGTGTGGTTTGTTATTGGCCACAAACCAATGACACTGTGACTGAAGTTTATGGACTTTTCTATGCAGATGATACATTCAACTCCTGTTGCTATAGAAACAATTCTCCAAACTGTGGTTAAAAACTGAATAAGGAAAAACTTACTTAAGGATTCATGATGTTACAGTATAAATCTTAAGGTGGATTAGCTTGTAGCGCCAAACTAAATATGTGTGTTCTCCTGAATTCAGCATAACTCAAGTATGTCTTTGAGGAAACATGAATTATTTCTTTAGATTGAAATAAGTGAGACTGTTGTTCAATATATCCTGTTACAACACAAGACCAGAAAAGGTGTGTCCATGAATGATCTTCACTCTGACACTGACAGTAGGCCAAACAAACCCACATTCAACCTCCAGACAGTTGGGACCCAGATGGATTAAAATTAAAGCATTAACTGACTTTTGAGTGAAACTGCCTGTTTTTGTAGGACAGGTGACAAAAATATATGCTGATGGTGTCTGGTGGGCTGCCCCCAACAAAGGGCAAATATGAAGTTGTCCATACTTCCTCTCAGTTATATGGGTGCAAAGTAGGGCTGCCACAAACGATTATTTTGATAGTCGACTAGTCGCCGATTATTTTTGTGATTAGTTGGCTAATCAGATCATGCATCCATTGGACGTAAAACATACAGCTTATTGCATCAGCATGCGTCTGCTCTTATATAGCTATCATTAGCTTACAGTTTGAAGTGTTTAAGTTATGTGCTAACTAAAAATAAAGAGAAGATGATAGTTTATTAAACTTTTAATGAAATTTGCAGATTATCTCGGTGGAGTATAATAAACTCAGCCGTCTGCTCCTTGCTATCTAAAATATAACAGGACACTGGAGTAAATTCTCGACCATCTCACACTTCTGTTTAATCAGTTTTCTGTTTGACGTTTATTCAGCTGTGCGAAAATTATAACTTTCATCTCAGCAAAACCAATTTACTCAGGAACAAATAAAATACTGAAAAAAGTCAAACTATAATTAATTTTAATTATTATTATTTTTAAGTTATCTAAATGACTTATATATCATGTTTAACCTGAGTAGCGAAAGACTGCGGGGGGTTTGAAAACAATGTGCCGGGAGTCCGGTTTTCTCACTTGCTCTAGTGAGCCTTGAACCCCCCGGCTAGCTATTGAGCTGGTGGGTAACAGACGTCTCAAAAAACATCGGAGCACTTTTACAAATATGTGACGTCTTGATAAACCGAGCAGATATTTGAAGTTTACACACCTACATTCTCACCTGAAAATATCTTAAAAGTTTATTTTGTGACCCAGAAAGAGTAATACGAGTAATATTAATACTAAGTAGTTGCTGCCATTGTTGGAAACTAGAATTGGCTGGGCCGCGCTATGAATTCTGGGATAGGTTGGGCCACGAAGGACACACCTAACCCATCCTTCAAATCTGGGGAAACGGAGGATGGGTTGGGTGTGTTTGGAGAAGTCTTCGAATTTGGACAGCCTTCGTTGCGTCGCTGTAACATAATCGGATCCGAAGGATGCAGCCCCTAAATTTGGACACAGCTACGATACCGGAGACTGCTTCTTCTTCTTCGGGGTTTAGCGGCAGCTGTAGATGCATTGCTGCCATCTTCTGTTTCAGTCTGTTATTAAACTCTTAAATCCTACCACTTATTCCTGCGTCTTTCAGGATCTTACAAAGCTTCAAACGACGCGTTGAATATTAAATTTGTCGTTGACAATTTTGATAGTCGACGTAATCGTGATTAGTCGACTAATCGTGGCAGCCCTAGTGCAAAGGTGTAAAAAATTTAGTTTTAGAGGTTTATGAGGTCAGTGTATGTACAGTGATCACTGTGAGCTAAAAGCTTAGGCTACAGAGTGCTCTAAACACCCAGTCACGTCTTGATGGATGCTCAATCTCCCGGGTAAGGAAATCTCAGAAACTTGGAAACGCTTTGTCCAGATGAACAGAGTCAACTTTCTGAGACCAATTTATCCATTTTTTTCTTCTATTGGGTCTGTGTGACATAGAGATAGGATATGATTAAATAGTCTCCAACAGAGATCACCATATAAGCATGTTCAACCCTTCCATTTACGAGTAGCAGCAAATCAGAAGAAAGTCTTTCCCAGGGGCAGGAGCTAAAACTGCATGTTCATAAACTGAGGTGGTGCACTAAAGCATAATGTAAAGAGATAGAAGAAGATAATTTTGAACCCTGTATCATGCCGAGCTACTCTGCTGCTGTCCAATAATACAGATACACTGTGGGAATTAAAAGACTTTGCCTCCTTTAAGTAAGCCTCAAACAGTCCCTCCAGGCTGGATTTCTGTTATTTGCTATTTGATGCTATCCTCAGGATATTCTCTTTCCAGCACTATAATCCTGTGGTTGTAATGAACACTGCTGCCTCTAGGGGATGCCAGTGGGGCTTGATTTAGTCGAACCCACAACAGGCTGATGTCAGACTGTCAGGTTCTCGGACTACAAACACAGGACGCTGCTTCTCCGCTCTGGGTATGAGTTTATGACACAGGAGCACAAAACTCTGTGTGTGTGTGTGTGTGTGTGTAATCCATCTCTGATAGGCTCGTATCGATCGCCAAAGGTGCATCGTTCATGAATCTCTCCCTCCTCTTCCTCACTGGCCCGTCCAGTTCAAGTTCATCTCTGCGTTACATCATGTCTGGTTGCTAAGGACAACCAGACGGCCCGGGACGTGACTACCATCGCCAAGGCAACCGCATCACCCCCCCACATCCCCGTCCCACTACCCCGCCTCTTTTATCCTCTCCCACCGTTTCTTTCTTTATGTTCATCCTCTCTCGATCATTTTCTCCTCCCCGTCCCACTCGGCACTTCTTCACACACACACACACACACACACACACACACACACACACACACACACACACACACACACACACACACACACACACACAC
>NW_005187447.1:3719771-3722620 GCF_000239375.1 Pundamilia nyererei
GTGTGTGTGTGTGTGTGTGTGTGTGTGTGTGTGTGTGTGTGTGTGTGGAGTAATGTTACCACACAGTGGGTTGATGCTGACAGCTGTGATTCAGACTGTAGAAACTCATCACAGCGAAAGACGGAAGGCGATTTTAAAGGAGCAATCTGATGTTGTTTTTCCATGTTTTTCATATTCTCAGCAATCTCAATGTGTTGTCCACCTTGGTACATCCCACTCTGTCTGTGGCTCTTAGCTTCAAGGAAGTAATTCATTGTGCAGCACAACAACCATCCTGAACATCCAGGGAAGTCTGTAAGACGCTCTAAAAGCTGTTCAAGACAATGTCTAAAACCAATCCAAAGTAACAAGTAAAACCAGTCTAAATCACCGTTCAGCACCAGTCTAAAAGCGGTGAAAAACCAGAGATATCGATAACATATTGATTAAGTATGACGGCTTATCGATCACTCAGAGAGAGAAGATTTCAGTGACAGTCACTCTGTGTCATCTGCCCGTCATTTGCTGCAGAGGAAGGTGTGCCTCAACCAAAGCTAATGCAACAGATCTCTTAGATTTCCCAATATAGAGGTATATAAAACCAGTTATCAACCAGAGCTGTGGAGCAAACAAGTATTAGCTTTGAAAAACTGTGTGAGGTACACGAGGAACTCAAGGGCAGTTTCAAAACAAATTTCCCACGTGTGGGACTAATAAAGGTTATCTTATCTTAAAAGCAAAAGGTGATGAAGACTATTTTCTTCTTTTCTTCCAACAGCGACCTTTCACCGTACGAATGTCCATGTGGAGAAAAAGCCCTGATATCATGACAGTTTAACAAAAAGTCACTTGTGTCTTTGAGAGTCTAAGTTCAAAAGAATCTCATTTCTGAAAAACTGGTACTAAAACATTTACACACACACCGTGATACCACAGCCAGCCATAACCTGATCAAAACAAGTGTGTGTGTGTGTTTGTGTGGTAGGGTTTCATTGGAGGCAGTGAGGGTGCTTTCCCCTTTGTGTGTGTAGTCATCCACCGTCTCCGTGTCCGATTTGCAAGGTGAATCTAAAACACACACACACTCATATTGAACACACACACGTATGCAGTGCAAACACCACACCCACATCATGACTCACTAAGTGAGTGTGTGAGTCTTGGAGAAGTGCTGACTCAGGACAAGACAGAAACAGTAGCAATGATAGATGGAGAGAGATGGATGATAGACAAATTCATTGAATAAAAAAGACAAGTTCAGAAGCCTGATGTGTGACTCCAGATGTCCGAGTCCTGGTGTCCTGATGTCTAAGTCCTGGTGTCAGAATCTTGGTATCTGAGTCCTGGTATCGGAGTCCTGTGGTCCAAGTCCTAGTGTCCTGATGTTTGAGTCCTGGTGTTTGAGAACTGATGTCTGTCCTTATGTCCGAATCCTGATATCTGAGTCTTGGTGTCCAAACCCTGATGTTTGAGTCCTGGAGTCCTGTTGTGTGATTCCTGGTAATTGAGTCCACGTGATTGAGTCCTGATGTCTGAATTACAGACATGATCAAAGTAGCTAAAATTACAGACTGTGAAATGTACTTGTGTCCCTTATGGCACAAATAAAAGCAGGATTTTCATGTAGGTCTTTGAGTTTTGCAGCTCGCTGTCATTTGCACAGCATCAGGTTTTTGTGAAAGCCTCTGACGTCTTAAAGATACAAGCTGTCCTTCAGAACGGGCTCATAAAAGACGTTAAAGAGGACCTGCTTTGCTCATTTACAGCTCCATAATATTTTTCTTGGATCTTTCCAGAGTAACTTTGCATGATTCACAGCTCAAAACATCTTCCCCATCTTCTTCTGGCTTCAGCCTCTCAAGTTAGCTTTCATCTGATTGGCACCTGCCAAAGTGGGTGGGTGGGGCTTCTCTATGCAACATCATCCTGATGCTACAGTAGAAAAAGCTGTGATAACCTGAGTATGTAGATCTGGCTGAGCTCTGGGCTCGCAGAGATTGCTGTACACTGAGCTCAGTATCAGAAACTCTGATCGTGTTTGATGTGAACATTGACGACTGGAACAGCAGATATCTGACAGGAAATAAAAGAAAAGCAGAAAACGAGCACCTCAGAGTGCGTTTGTGGTTTCTGGGCTGGTTCTGGAGCTCCTGGGAGAGAACATGCTGTGGTTCTTCTGTACTTTTGTGTTTTGTCTCGCCTCCCAGTGATGCTGACAGCATGGCTCAGCACTGACTTTCTGACCCAGTGTCCCACCGCAAGTCCGTGTTCTCCCTGATGTTGTGTGTGTGTATGTGTGTGTTCGTTTCGGAGTCTTCCCTCCATCCTTGTCACCATGGGCAACCACCACTCTGACCTGTGTGGGCATGACGCCCACTCTCACACAAAGACAACGCCAGCTGCCCCCCCCCGCCCCCAACACACACACACATATAAATGTAAACACACTCACACGTGTTTACATTTATATGTGTGAGGACCTAATCCAGCCCAAGTGTGATGTTAAAGATGTTAAATCCTTCCTCATCATGTCCACCTCCACCCTAAAATATCACCACTTTCCTCCAAAACACCATCACATAACCCCCCCAAAAATAATAAATCTCTTATTTAAAAAACATACATGCTGGCTTTAAAAACATGTCTTCTTCTCTACTGTGTTTAAACTCTCCAAACAACGTCCACATTTCCTAAAAAAGCTGTGAGTCGTTTTCCAAACCTGCTGAATCTGAAGCAGAAATAAAACTAAAAAAAGACCAAATTTTCTTTATTTTCCAACAAAACACAAAAATTCTCCTGGATATTTTTGTATTTTTCTGATGACTGACGGTTAAATTCATTCCCAGAAAGGAAACCTTTGGAGGAGAAGC
>NW_005187447.1:3723412-3730746 GCF_000239375.1 Pundamilia nyererei
ATGTTTGTAAACATGTTTGCAGCTGACAGACCTGTGTTTGTTGGTTACCTGTGGTTGCTGAGGGATGTTAAAGCCGGGGTCCCGAGGTCCGACGCTGACGAACCGCTGAGCTGGAGACGTGGTGGGGGTGGAGTAGGCTGCACAACAAACACACAGGCCCGTTATTAACACACGATGACCTGACAGAGCTCTGATACACTGTAAATTCAATCTCCTTATCTCCTTAAATTCAGACCCAAATCAAGTTAGATTCAGAGGAACCTGATTTGAAAGTTTATATTTTCTACGCCGTTGTTAATAAAGTTTTGAAAGACTTGACAGAGTTATTTAGAAGAAGTAGGTCAGACAGATGACAAACACATCAAGCAAAAACATCAGTAATAAATACAAAGAAACTTCAGTGTCTCCATGTGTCGTTGATGAGTATTAGGAGGATTAAATATTTTGGCAGTGACTGCATCTGTTTTCGCCAAAAGACAGGAAGCGTCACTGAACCCTGCAGTCAGAAATAATCCAATCACAAATCACTTCTCACAGATTACACGAGAACTAAATATCAGATTAATAACTGAACCCTGATGCGTCGTTCCTTTTGTGTGGGGGCGTGACAGCCAGCAGGAAAATCCAGTTTAAACACGCAGAAGTGATGCGTGATGGTACTTAAATCTGCCATGTGTGTGTGCGCGCACACTCACTGGGTGAGGTGGGTGAGTTTCCTCCTCCCTCAGTGGAGGAGGTGGAGGGCGGCTTGGCGTCAACAGGCAGTGGGACGGGACGGGCCATCGGAGGAGGCGGTGGGGGAGGCAGCATGGGCGTCGGCAGGAAAGGGTTGTGGACCTTTCCCTGGGAGCTACCATTAGGCTGAAGAGGTGGGGGGGACACAGTTAGAATATGTGAACGATATTCTGTAAAGAAACATCAACAGGTCGGTCACAGCTCGTCCTCTCAGTGTGTGTTGTGTGTGTGTGTGTGAGAAAGAGAGAGAGAGACAGAGTGTCTGAGAGTGTGTGAGAGTGAGACTGTGTGACAGTGTGCGTGTGTGTGAGAGTGTGTGTGTGTGTTTGAAGGGATTTTTGAGATTCAAAATGTGGTTTTAGTGTCAGCGTTACAGTTAGGTTATGGTTTAGGGTAAGGGTTACCCCTGTAACCCCCCTGCAAATTACTCCCCTGGGCTGAACATGCAGCAAAAACTGCTGTGACAGACCTGCCTGGAAGTGAAGAACCATCTCTCACAAAGCATGAAATATCTGTCCTGTCAGTGCAGTAAAGACGTGCGTCTTTGCTTCCATCAGTCAGAAGGACATGTTGGTTTAATTTTGTTCTCATCCATAAAATGATGATCCAAAACACCTGTACACAGAATTCCTCCTGCTTTTAGCCCAAGAAGGACGTGCAGGTGCTTCAGTGTTAAATCAATGCTGCAGGTACGTCGCAAACACAAAACCCTTCTGAAACCTTCCTGGAAACGCTGCGTTAACGCAGCCCAAACCACTGTGATTGGTCTGTTCAGTACCGACGAGTCCTCTTGAGCATTTCCAGCTACTTTTTCACTGCAATTATTGAATTTATCAGAACAATAATCTACACCTTAATACGAAGACTGACAGACAGCAGGGCGATAAGAGTGGATGTGAAGAAACATACAAAGAAGTGGGAAAAAAGAAAGGGACAAATATGTTTGCCTTCAAAGAAAACTGACCATAACAAAGAGCAAGGACCCAGGAGGGATTAAAATCAGTAAGACACCGGGACACCTACTCAGCTCTGCTCCTCAGACGTGGAGCCATCTGATTGGCTGCTCTCCTCTGACTTTACTCTTTATTTACTGTGATTGGACTCTCTGATCAGTTTGACTGACTCCCTGAGGGACCGTAATGATATCTCCGCCTATGACGGGGACAACACAACATCGGGTAGTAAGACCTCTAAGCAGCATTTAGGAAAATCAGTTGTAATGTCTTGTGTATCCATCAGGGGGAGCAGGGTGGAGGCGCATTCATTTACAAGCTTGTTACACGAGACCGTTTTCAATTTGTTCATAGATCCTAGAATTAGAAGGAGAATCATAGCGTTGACCTTCAGTACTGATGAGTCCTGAGCATTTAAAGCTGCTTTTTCACTGCAATTATTGAATTTATTAGAATCCTGATGATGGATACATAAATAAACACTTTAATAACACAGTTTGTTAAATATATTAACAGTAGTTTTACTAATAATGTCTGGATTTAAAGTGCAGTAAACTGCAGCTGTGAACCGCTTCTATTTTTTAACTCTCCTTCAGCGCTCTGCACATCTGTGATAAATCACTGCAGGAATTTTAGCGCCAACGTTTACAGACAGGTGAGCGAGAACGCAGACTGTGATTTGAACTCACGAACACGTGTGAGAACAGGAATCATTTTCTTTGTATATTCCCGGACTTTTCACTTTTCTCATTTTAGTGCTTGTTGTTCAACTGTCGTGCTCCGAGCCTCCTACAGACAAGCAGCAACCCCCCATCTCTGCGATGTTTGAACGCCACCGCCGTGTCCTTTAATAAATTTCATCACATAAGGTTGCATTTAGATTTTTACAAATGTTGAAATCCTGTTTTTAAAGTTTGCATACATAAAAATGATACCAGAGTGTAAATTAACAACATGCAGAAGTAATTTCTACTTGGTGCAATGACGTGACGGAACATGTATGTTTAGTTTAGTCAGGCCGCTCATTTAGAGAAACAGATTTCAGTGCAGCGCCGCGTACATGAAAACTCTGACATCAGAATATTACTCGTTTTATCTTGGAGTAACTGTGAAAGTGCGTCTCTCCTCTTTGAAACAAAGATTTTCAACAGAAACTGAAGATCAAACAGGAAAACCTTACATTTATTAAAATTTACACACTCCATTTCTGCACTCCATTTCTTTGGCAGTCTTCTGATGTCCTGTTTTATGGAAGGCACCATGAGGTTGCTTTGTTTGTTTGCTTATGTCGCACATTTCCAAAGACATCATCCCAGCCCCTGGACAACTCAGCTGATAAGAGTTACACACCCACGCACATCCATCAAGGTAACACTATTCTGATAAACTTTCATAAACATCCCCATCTCAGGTACGAGGATGTCCAAAGGACAATTCTGGAACCATCATACAGCCTGGAGGGCAGGTGAAAGTCCGGCCTCTCTTATACAAACTATAGAGGAATTACATTTCGCTCAAGACTTTTGCACAACATGAGAGTTTAAAGAAATCTAAAGAATGAATGAGAATATTAAGCTGCAACTTAACAGAAACAATGAAGGATGCGCTTATAATTCAAACAGAGGTCTGAAAAGGCAACAGAATAAATGATAAATGAAGATGTACCAGTCTCAGAAATCACCTCCACATCTGGTTTGGGATCTATGAGGAAGCTTATTTCTTTTTAAAAAATTTTTATTTATTTATTAGATTAGATTGAAATGGATAAATGAAGAACTTTACTGGAAACAGTTTTAGTGATCTGCAGTATAAAACGTCTGGATGGCCAAATAGACTGTGAAGTTTTATCCTTTATTTTACATTTTTAAAAATTAAAGTTTTTATATTTTAATGGGTAAAGAGTTTTACAGCGACAGCTATCAAAGAATGTCAAATTCAATTCAGTTTTATTTACAACAGTGGCCTCAGCGAGCTTTAGAGTATAAAGCAAAGACCCGACGTTAAAAGTGAGAAAACCATCTGTAGCTAACGATCCAGGTCAAGGGTTTTTGGAAGAAAGCCCCATCTCTTGGTGACACTCTGCAATTAAGTGAAAGGGGCGTGTCTATAGTGGAAACACTCCTCCCAGCGGCTGTATCTGTGTGCGTGTGAGGTTGTGAGTTTTTTTTTTTTGTCCCAAACATCGCATTTTAGAATTTGAGAAATTTGACATGATGGGTTTTAATTTTTTGAAATGCAAAGCTGACAAAGTGTTCAAACAGGACACGGGCTGCTTTTTTTCCCTGGTTTTTATCCAGGTTAAAAAACAAAACAAAATATGCTTTCAGTTTCCAACAAATTTCAGTGTGACTATCGCGCAATTTTAATCGGTTCTTAGTAACGATTAGAAAAAGATCAGCTGTTTCATCCAGTCGACACCAGGCAGAGAACGAGTGCTCGGGGGTTAAGGTTAAGTTAGAGGCGGCTCGGCCTTCCAATCGGGATCGCCCTGCAGTCGGGCCAACATGTAGGAAAAACGGAAAGCAGATGCTCTGTGTTTGTGTTTGTGTGTCTGAGCCTGTGTGTGTGTCTGCCTGTGTGTGTGTGTGTGGAAGGTGTATTGATTCAGTGTCTAGACTTAGATATATCAACTATCTCACTGCAGTACAAAGGCCACACACACAGGCACACACACACACACACACACACACTGCAGCACTTTTGCAAACAAATCCCACCTTTGCAGAGGCTGGAAAACCCAGCTCAGATGTGTTTGTGTGTGTGTACATGTGTGTGTGCGTGCATGTGTCTGTGTCTCTGTGCGTGCTTACGTTGAGGAAGCCCACCTGTCCGGCCTGCTGGGCGGAGTCAGGACAGACCAGCTGGACGAACTCCTTGAGCGTCTCCTGCGGGTGATACCTGATGGCTGGGTGGGAGAAGTAGGAGCCAGGCTGCTGCAGGATGGGGGAGGAGGAGAAGTGGAGGCTGGAAGGGGGAGCGTGGGGGCTCGCTGAGGGGGGAGAGAGAGAGGAAGAGATTAAATGATTAAAGGGAAGGAGAGTTGGGGGAGGAAGGTAGAGACATAATCATTGTGGGAAGCAAGGAGTTTATTAAGTTTATTAAGGGGGCGTGGCTTAACATGCAGATACATGACAATGGACACACAGAGCAGATGAACCAATGACAACAGGACACCCCAGCTGTCAATCACTACAGGTGTATGGAGGTGAGGCTACATCATTTACGTGGCTCCTCCTCTTCCTTCTCTCCTTCAGTCTAATTAAGGCTCTAATTGGTCTAATACTCTCTGATTGCTCGTTAGCGGATGAGGCCTCGTTAAGGCCTGTGATGTATGGAGGTCTGAGGAGAGTGCAGAGAAGATGCTGAGGGGGGAGCGAGGGAGATAGAGAGACATTAGAAATGACAGAGAGAGAGCGAGGGAGCGTAGGAAGGAGAGTTAAAGCTGCTGCACTAATTCACTTAAAGTCTGCTGTGATTTATCACTCTGACAATACACACTGACCGCCCGTGTGCGTGAGTATGTGTGTGTGTGTATGTGCTCTGTAGCAGTGTATTTACAGTAATCATTGGATGGATGGCTTTCTCTGCCCTCTCTCTTTCTCTTGTAACCACACACACACACACACACACGGGGACAGAGTGTGTGTACATTAATAGAAATGATCTCACTCAGTGTGCAGGCATGCTCAGCCACCTGTGTGCGTGTTTGATTTAGTTTGGCCCCACATCCTGTTTCTGGGATTTTTTTCCGATGCATTGTGCCAACTTCATTTATTTGATGGCCTCAGTGATCGACAGAGTAAACGAGTGGATCTCACACCCACAAACCAACTTCCAAAGATAAAAACACGCACGTTTCTCCTCAGATCCCCTCATTGGCTCCCTGTTAAATCCAGAATTTAAAATCCTGCTCCTGCTGAATAATCCGGACACATCTTATCTTAATGACCTTACAGTACCATATCACCCCATTAAAGCACTTCACTCTCAGACTGCAGGCTTACTTGTTGTTCCTAGAGTATTTTCAAGTAGAATGGGATGCAGAGCTTCAGTTTTCAGGACCCTACTCTGTGGAACCAGCTTCCAATTTGGATTCGGGAGACAGACACTATCTCTGCTTTTCAGATTAGTCTTCACACTTTCCTTTTTGCTAAAGCATAGATCAGGTGGCCAATCCAATCACAGCGTAAAATCAGCCCCCTTCCCACATCTCAGCGTCTATCTCAGCTGTAGGATGAAAGTGTGTGATTTCCCTGTCATCAGCTGAATCTGTGAACTTCTCTGATATCGATCTTCTCGTCTTTCTTCGGGCGAGACGGCAAAGCGGAGGATTTGCCTTCAGCGGCGCTGCAGCAGCGGTGTGTGTGGTATGTCGAACACAGAAGAAAGAGCTGGGATTAGTTCCACTTTGCAAATTGCCTCGCTTCACTACCTCAGACACCCCTCTCCTCCTCCTCCTCTCTCCCCTGCCAACTATTCCTTGAAGAAGATATTCTCCATCAGGAGGGGGATTGATAAACGATAAGAAGAAGGTAAAGAATTAAAACAGCAGAGTTCCTTCATTTTCACCACATGTGGAAGAATTTTAAAGGAGGTGAGGATGGAGAAAATACAGGAATACTCCATACTCCATCACTGGAGGTGCAGGGAGGGGGTGTGGAGGAAAGACCTTGAAAAGAAAGGCCCAAAGTGATCTTCAGACCATCCATCCATTTTCTTCTGCTTATCCGGGGCCGGGTCGCGGGGGCAGCAGCCCAAGCAGAGAAGCCCAGACCTCCCTCTCCCCAGCCACCTCCTCCAGCTTGTCCGGGGGATCACCAAGGCGTTCCCAGGCCAGTTGAGAGACTGGGTCTCTCTGGGTCTGCCCCGGGGCCTCCTCCCGATGGGACCTGCCTGGAAAACCTCGCCCAGGAGGCATCCTTGTCAGATGCCCGAACCACCTCAACTGGCTCCTTTCGATGTGGAGGAGCAGTGGCTCTACTCTGTGACTTCACTGGGATCAGTACGCTGTGCTAAAGAAATTGCACACACATAATTATACCAAAAAATTTAAAATTACGTTTTTTTTCATAATAACATCTTCAGACCACTAAACTCAAACTAATCCTCCGGATCCTCCTGGAGAAGATTCAGATCGCTGTCCATCAGAGAGTCTCTCCATCAGCCTGTACATCTGCGTCCACACATGGACAATCTCCTGTCCTCCAAATAAAATCTCTCAGAGTTTGCTTCAACTCGTTCCTGCACAGCTTTCACAATAAAAGACGTGACAGTGTTCGGTGTTGAGGCCTTTTAATTGGTAACAGATGAAATAATAAGAAGCTCGAAAAAGTGAAACATTTAACTTTCAGCAGCGAAATTGCAGGATTTCCTGCTTTGTCACAGCTCTGAAGGCTGCTGCAGCTTTTAAGATGGAATGTTTTCTTACATGTAATGTGACGACTTTATCGGCTCTCCTGCACAAACTTCACTGAGACCTGAACTACAAGCAAATCACACTAAATGTGACGATTTCATTTCCTCATGTTGGACAAAGCATCACATGACGCATCGTTAAGGTGCGCCTGTGCTGCTCAGTAAATCAGATTATTTTATAACCCCTCTGCTTCCTGTTGTACTACACAGAAAGTTTGTCATCTTAAAAAT
>NW_005187447.1:3731008-3735646 GCF_000239375.1 Pundamilia nyererei
ACACACACACACACAGTGCCCTGCCTACAGCCTATTGGTGTGTGTCTACAGGTGCCTCCTCCTGACAAAACCCACAGAGACTGACGGGGGTGGGGGTGGGGTGAAGGAGGTGAGTGTGTGTGGTGGGAGGCAGGTGAGGGAGGTTTCTGGGGATGACCTCACCTCGAGGCCCGGTAATGACGGGCCGGTGATGGTGTGTGAAAGCCGTTCGGGGGGAAGAGGAGGAAGAAGAAGAGGAGGAGGTGGAGGAAGCGCCGCTCGGTGAAGGCGCAGTGCCGCAGAAACCGGACTTCTCTGACCTCTTTAGAGCGCTGGCGGGTGACGGCATCCCTGCCAAGAACCATGATGATCATGATGAGGAGGAGCGGGTCATGGCAGATTTGATTCTTTAAACACTTTTTATGCACCTCCAATGTGGGGAGGAGTTGGGAGGAGGGAGGTGGTGGTTTGGAGTGGGGCTTAGAGATCAGGGGCGGGGCTTGGAGATTGAATCACAGGCTGCAGGTGTCAGAGAGTTTAGTGTGTCTGAGCCTTTTTAAGTTTTTAGATACCAGCAAAAAAGGACAACATGAGTAAAAATGATGACAAATAAAATGAAACACTAAAATATAAAAAAGAACAAAAGCCTGAAATTTTATAAAAATAATAATATCGACATGAAAAGTGTGCAACAAAATATATAAATAAAAACACACAAAACCAAATAAAAATGTGAATGTGAGTGATGATCTAAAGCCCATCATTTATTTTTATTTCTTTGTGTGTCAGATGGGCCAGCCGGCAGCATTTTTATTCAAACATAAAAAGTCAGTTTTCTGAGAGACGTGAAACTCAGACATGCTGTTTCTCTTTCCTGTCAGCTCAGCAGTGTGAAACGCTATCAGCTGGGATAAAAACAAACATAACCTGGCTGCCGTTAATATCGAGACACACTTACATGTGATGATTTTTATTTGAAATATTTAATAAGCTTCAGCAGACGGGAACATCTTGACTGCTCACATTTTAATTTTTACCATAGCTACCAGATAGATGCAGTTCAGGCTGAATTAGTTCATCACAGGAACAACAGTGATCATCTTCAACACAGCTTTTTAAAATATTTTATTTTTGGCCTTTATTACACAGTGGAGTGAAGAGTG
Organism: Pundamilia nyererei; assembly: GCF_000239375.1. Taxonomy (NCBI): domain Eukaryota; kingdom Metazoa; phylum Chordata; class Actinopteri; order Cichliformes; family Cichlidae; genus Pundamilia; species Pundamilia nyererei. Next base: position 3,732,151 of record NW_005187447.1, read on the forward strand.
ACACGAGGGGCGGGAGACATGTGGCAAAGGGCCGCATGTCAGATTTGAACCCGGGCTGGCTGCTTTCTACATGCAATACTTTTATTGTAATGGAGTACTTTTACTCTGAAGTACTTTTACTGCAAATAAGGCTCTGCATGGCTGATTATCAGCACAAACACACGATTGTTCCACAGCTCGGAGACGAGCTGTGAACAGAGGGAACAACACAGATTGTGGTCTACCTGGAAGGGGTGGGGCTTGTAGTGACGGGCAGAGGTGCAGTAGGAGGAGGAAGAGGCAGAGGGGGTTGTTTGTTTGTGAGTGTGATGAAGGACCGAAGAGGTTTTGTCAGGTGGAACTGAGGCTGTTCAATATCTTCTTCCTCATCCTGTTTCCACATCCATCCATCCATTCATCCAATCTATCAGTCATCCATGATTGATCCATCCATCGTCCATCCCTCCATCATTCATTATCCATCCACCCATCAATCATTCATCATCATCCATCCATGATGCATCCACCATTATTAATCATCCATCATTCATTCAAGATCCATCCATCCATCCATCCATCCGTGATCCATTATTCATCCATCCATCCATCATCAGCCCATCCATCATTCGTCATCCATCCATGATTTATCCATCTATGATGCATCCATCATTCATCCATCCATCATCCATCCTTCATCATCCATCCATCCATCCTCCATCCATCTATCCTTCATCATCCATCCATCCATGATCCATCAATCCATCACTGATTATGATTCATTCATTCATCATCCATTTAGCCATTATTGAATGTGTCCCAGTTAATAATTTAACCAAACATGTTATTTCAAATAAAAATCTGTAAAACATTACAAAATGAAAATGGAACAACACAATAAAATAAACATAAAAACCCACAACCATTTAATTAAATGTGGAGACCTTTAACGGGTCTCCACAGCAGATCGTCTGCCTCCATCATTCCCAGCATCCTCCTCTCTCACACCAATATGTCCTCCATCACTACATCCATGAACATCCTCTGAGGTCTTCCTCTTCTCTTTCTGCTTGGCAACTCCATCTTCATCCACCTTTGTCCAATACAACACAATCCAGAAACTGTTTGGTCTCTAGATAATATTGCCCTTCATAATAATTAGGGGTGTGGCCTCTTTGATTGACAGGTGGATTGTGACACAGGTGGCTGTAGCCGCTAGCTGTCTGCTCGGCTTCACCCGAACTCGACCTCTGGACTGTCATAATGACGTCAACTGACCAATAACTTGGCTGCTGTGAGGTTCCTGTACTAGCAGAGCATCCAAAAAGGCGGAGCTCCAGGACTGCTGAGTGAAATTCAAGGGTTTTGATGTTACTGATTAGCAGTAAGTTAGAGCTCCACCCTCTCATCCAGCAGCCATTAGGCTGCCTCACACTTCAAACCAGTTTGGGTTACCTTCCATCTTTAATATACAATCTGTGGTTAGTTTTGGTCATTTATCAGATTCAAACGTCTCCTGATACACAAACTAACAACACCTTTACTCGTTACCATGTCACATATTCACATTCAACACACACACACACACACACTTGCACACAGACACAAACTGTCCTGCTGTCCATCCAGCTGGTTTTCTCGTCCACAAACTAAACAAAATCGACGTGCCACAGTGACATCATCAGCATGCTGCCAGGTGAGTGGAGTTAGGGTTGGGTGGAGTGCGGTGGGGAGGTGAAGGAGGTTGAGGGGGGCACGAGACGGAAACTCAGACAAAAAGGAGGAGAAGGAGGAGGAGGCGGTTTCACAGACATGTAGACAGGAAGTGAGGAGGCGTGTTGACGTCTTTACCTTGTCGGGAGATGAAAGAGCTAGCTAGAGAGCCACGCAGCTTATATCCAGCTTTCCAACGCAAGACGGAGGAAAGGAAGAAAAGAAACGGAAAGGAAAAGTAGCATGAATACACCGGCCGAGAGAGGAAGAGGAGACAGGAAGAGGAAGGAACTCATAAATATAATCAGTGTATGCGTGTGTGTTTAAGAACATGGTTACCAAAATAAAACTACAAAATCTCTGAGTCTGCAAAAATGAAAGTAAAAAATAAAATAAACCAAAAATGCACTGGAACAATGTGAATGCAATGAACTGAATATAATAAATAATAACTGAGAATTAAAGCAATTTTCTATTTTTTCTAACGCAAATAAAAATAAAATATTTTTAGTTTCCTTTGAGACAGCTAACCTGTGATTTATAATTCAGTATGAACCAGAGTGGACGTGCTTCTGTTGCAGCTGTAAACCTGCTTTAAAAATAGATTTGATTGTACTGAAATCATAGAAATACTCAACAGAAACCTAAACATCTCTGTAAAATGAATTTATATTAGGAAAGCAGTTTATTCTGCACATATCTTCCTGGACATTTTTGTTCCTTCAAAAGACTGAGAGCAGAGAGAGCGACAGGAAACAGCACAGAGAGAAGAACGACATGCAGCAGATGGTCGCTCGGCTGGGAATCGAACCGGGTACTCGCGGGGGTCTGCTCGAATTTCCAAAATATTATTAAAAAATGTTTTTTAAAGAAATAAAAAAAAAGAAACATAGAGAACAGAAAGAAAATTAAAATACCTTCATAATAGCAATTATAAAAATATAATATTCTTATTCTAATATTATTAATAAACATTATATTTGATTGATATTCACATCTTTTAAATGCAAGAATAAAATTTCTATCTAAATATTTTAATAAGTTCAATAACAATTACAGTATAGTTTTAACGAACATTAAAAATAAATAAATGATCATGTAAAATTGAATTAAGAATAAAAACTAAAACATGTAACTGAATAAATTTCCAACCCATTTAACAAAATGGCAAACAAACACCTGGCAAACAAAATATAAAATCATTCTAACCCATAAAAGCCACGCAAAGAATATCTATAAATATATTTGAGAAACGCAACATTCACTGAAATAAAATATCATAAAAATACTGAATAAAAATGTCAAAATGAACGTAAAGACTTTTTGTATCAAAATATATTTTATTTGACTGATATTTGTATATTTGTCAAATGCCAGATTATTATTTATATTATATCAAAACATTTGAAATTTAAATGTATAATTTGACTTCTCTATCTAGAAAAACCCACCAAAGAAATATTTAAAAATATGACGTAAAAATACAAAAATTAAAGGTAACTAAGGGTAACTAAACAAACTGCCTGACTGTTGAAAAAGTAATTAAAAGCGAAGAATGAATCAACTAATTTATAATAATTATAAGACAAATTAAAAAACATGGATTTCTTCTGAGCTGACAGTTTAATGACATATTAATGCGAATTAAATTTCTCCCCCTTTCTCGGCTTCGTGAGGCTCACTGAACAGATTTGTGTCTCTGAACTGTTCAGATTCACACTGAGCTACACGGAGGCATGCTGGAGGTTGCTTCCTGTTTATGTGACTGTTTTGGATCTGATTCTGCAAGTGTGCAGGATCAAACCTG
>NW_005187447.1:3735726-3737723 GCF_000239375.1 Pundamilia nyererei
CACACACACACACACACACACACACACACACACACACACACACACACACACACACACACCCTGCTGGAAGCACCACCTGCACACTGCACCATGGTAGCATCGCTCCGCTGGGCTGCGTTGGAGCGGCAGGTTAGCTCTGGGATGTGTGATGACGAGAGTCTGCATGGTGGAGGTGGGGGGAGTGTTAGGGCCGGGGTCAGGTGGGGTATTAAGATGGCGGGGCTGTTATTAGAGGAGGCGGCTGGGGTTTCGTTGGGGGTGTGGTTACATACCTGGCTCCACGTCGTGCCAGCTGCTGGCCTGGCTGCCGCTGCCTGGAGACCGACCCTGACTTGGGTAGTAGGACTCCTCCCCCGGGCTGTCCACGTCCTCCTCCATGCACTTTATCCTCTTGGCAGAGCTGCAGAGAGACAGAGCAGCATTGGTGACTCCTCCCATTATTAACCCCGCTGTTCTCCAGCTCAGAGCTCAAACGGAGAACAGGTGAAGTCCTAAACACCCACACAGACCCCTCTGATTCCAGCTATCAGCTGTTTGAAGTCCCACCCAAACCCGAGACCAGCACATCAGGCTCCCTCCCACACATCCAACTGTTCAATCTCACCTACCTGCCCCTCCCTTATTTCATTTTTCCCCACATATTGGTCACACTCACATGTTTCAGATCATCAAATAAAGAGAACCTGAGTAAATGCAGAGTGCAGGTTTTAAATGATGATTTCATTCATTAAGGGAACAAAGCTGTTAGTTTGATGCAGATGTAATGGGACTGAAACCTTCCACAAAGTTCAGCTTCCTTCTTGTCAGTCCACAGAAGATTTCCCAGAAGTCTCGGGGATCATCCAGATGTTTGTTTGCAGTTTGCTTTTGTGATCTTCTTGGCTAGCAGTGGTGTTTTCCTTGAACTTTTCCATGGAGGCCACTTTTGCTTTCACTGGAGTCCAGTGCTCATTTGTTGACATCACTGATTGGCTGACTCCATGTGAACTTTGACAATGTGGCGTTTTATGGTAAAAAGAAAAGAGCAGTGAGGAGGGTTGACATGAGATCAAACCGTATACGTCCCGTGGACTAAATGACTCTCAGGCATCAACTTACAGCAGCATCTGATGGATGCTCACACTGGATAAACCAGAGCATCCCTGACAGGAAGAAAAGGAAGGACAAAGTCTGAATTCATACCTTTCTGTAAGACATAAGACACATGTCCTCCTTTACCCTCCAAACCCAGCTGTAGTTTTTGTGTACTTGTGCAGTTATTTATGCATTTCACACATTTTCTGTCTGCTTTACTTTAAGGTTTAAGCCTGAAACATGAGAGCAACGACTCACAGACAGCAGGTTTACACCTCACTGGCCAGATCTGTTTGTTTAACAGGAAGTTAAAACATTAACACTGTGTGTGTGTGTGTGTGTGTGTGTGTGTCTGTGTGTGTGTGTGTGTGTTCTGCCTGTACACTGAGATGTGTTTGTATGAATGGAGGGTCTTTGACATTAGTAAAGACTTAAATATTTCCATATGGATCTGCTTCACTGCCTCACAGCGATCTGTGTGTGTGTGTGTGTGTGTGTGTGTGTGTGTGTGTGTGTGTGGTAATGTGTGTGTGTGGGAGGCCTCTGGAGATGTGTTTGGAGTCAGAGAGGAGAGAGGGGGAGAGGGTGTAGAAGACAGAGGACACACACACACACACACTCAGCTAACTGTGTGTGTGTGCGTGCGTGTGTGCTGCAGGGCAGGTATTTCAGCAGACAGACGACTTTTGCGACCGCATCGATTTAAGAGAAGAGGTCAGGGCAAACCCTGCAAGCATATGTGTGTGTGAGAGAGAGAGTGTGTGTTTGTATAATCATTTGAGTTTAAACCATCACTGTGAGGATATCAGTGAGTTGTGAGTACCTTCTAAGGCAGGGGTGTCAAACTCAATTGCACAGGGGGCCAAAACTCAAGGCACACTTTAGGTCGCGGGCCAAACAAGATAAACATTTATTGAACACAC
>NW_005187447.1:3739292-3740459 GCF_000239375.1 Pundamilia nyererei
TGACGCGGGAATGTTCCCAAATAGCCTAGCGTTCGGCAAGGAGGCTGCAGCGCTGCATTATGGGATCTGTTGTTTGTATATTATTAGCACCTCCTATCGCCAGGCCATGCATAACAATAATAATATATCTATATAAAATGATCTCGCGGGCCAGATATAAATGTACGCCGGGCCGGATGTGGCCCGCGGTCCTTGACTTTGACACATGTGTTCTAAGGGCTGTTTTAGGGGGTCAGATCAGAACCAATCAGCTGTGTGTGTGTGTGTGTGTGCTCTAACATACATTAAGCCACATTAGGAACAAACAGTTAGTGTTCATGCACAGACCAAAGCTGCCGTAGCCTCTACACTCTACACACCCTGCAGGTGAGTTAGTGAAATACTGACAGCTGTCCTATCGTGTCTGTGATACAGCATCCATCCAGTGCACTGCACGAGGGTGTGACCGTCGTCATCCTTGCATCTGTCCATTGCAGTCATTTCATTTCACTTCACAAATCCAACCAACTCTTTGTTGTTTGTGTGTCCTCTGAGCACTGTACGGCTGGAACATAAACCATCTGGATTTGAATGCTTGGAAGTAAAAAACGAAATGAAGCCATCTCGAGTTCTGGTTTGGGAACATCGGCCAATGATGAAGCGACTTCTCCAGCATCGCTGAAAGGTCAGTCCACGGGCCACTAGGTGGCGCTTACACTCAGCACTGACGCCTCACCGTTCTGTCCGCTGACAGCTCAACAAAGGTTATTTAAACAGGGCGCAGGTGCTGCGAGTCACTGCACAGACTCTGCGTCCCATTTATTTTATTACAGGTGCTCCATGAAATATTATAGAATCAGTTTTCTACTTCTTCTATTTTACAAAAGCACTTATTGGATCATTGTTTAGAGTTTTCTATGACGCGCATGTTTCCCTCTTTGAGAAACACTTTGACCTTAGTCAATCGATTGATTGACTGCAGTCATTAAAACTGATAAATTGTCACATGAACAACAGGAGGAGGTGCTGAGTGTGCTGGTGTGTACCTGGAGGAGGAGGTACTGGGCAGTGGTCTCCTCATGGCTCCTGGGCTCATGCTGTAGTAGGAGGAGCTGTCGAGGTCGGCCAGCGAGAAGTTTGGCCCGGTGCCGGCTGCGATGGGCGCTGATGGACGGACAGACAGACAGA
>NW_005187447.1:3740479-3741331 GCF_000239375.1 Pundamilia nyererei
CACACACACACACACACACACACACACACACACACACACACACCTGGAGGCTGAACAAGGTGCATTAAACATGTTGATAAAAATCAGGAGGACAAGCTGTGAAAGCTCCTCACTGACACTTTCAGGTTTCCTTAAAGGAGACAAGAAACTTCCAGCAGTGAAGGAGACTTCATGGGAGTACGGACACTCCAATGAAAGCCTGCTGCGGCAGCAGTTACTGTCTCATAAAGCTGCTGCACACGAGAAAAGAAGACTAAAGCTTCTAATCATCCAAAGTGCACATTTAAAAAGTAAAGGTTGACTCTTATTAAATGTGTTTCCTCCTGCCTGAAGAGATGCTGCAACACAACGCGTCACTGGACATCTGACCGCCCGTCACGCCACAAGCATAACATAAGTTTTATCACATTCTTCCAGTGACGGGGTTAGGCTATATCCTGGACCTCCTCTCCCCTGGAAAATAGACCAACAGAAACCTCTGTGCTTAATCTGCACTTCTTAAACAAAAACTGTAAAGTGACGGAGAGATGGTGCCGATGGAGGTGAAGGACAAGAGAGGGACAGACCTTGAAAATAAGTTTCACTTATCGTCCCGCTAGATGTCTCGTGTGAATATTCCTGCGTTTCAAAAACACAACTGATTGAACAGCCTGATTAACTCCACGTTAAAGCACCAATAACCTGGGAGAATATTTTAAGGAGAAATTCTGAGTGACTGTGTGTTTGCATCAGTCACTGGGGTTTTCTGGCCGAGCAGAACCAGCAGATTAGCTTTGACATATGATCCTCCTGCAGCTTCCAGGGAACGTTTTCTGAGCTCACCCTGAAGCGCATGATGCAGGGATTGTGTGC
>NW_005187447.1:3742461-3744089 GCF_000239375.1 Pundamilia nyererei
GTCTGAGGACAAGTAAACTTACCCTGTAATTTAATAATTGTAGTCCACTTTTTTATGACTCCAATTTTGGACGGAAACTTCTTGTTCACGTCTCCTCTGAGGTTTTACAAACTCATAAAGAGTGTGAAGCTTTCAGTGAAGCCAGTCTTGAGTTGAAAAAGGCAAAGCTACCAAACCGTGTGGAGAGTGACTTAACTGTGAAGGAACTACTCATCCCATAATGCACTGCAAATCCCAAACTCCCCTATAGACTCGATTATTTTCGTTATCGCAGTCTTGCTGAAAACCTTGAGAACATGTTATATCGTACACCACTTCGTTCACTTGCTTTCTGAAGCTTCGCGCTCACTAAGCTAACTCATGTTTAGACATTTTAAACATCTCCATGGTAACATGGAGATCGCCAACAATCATTGATGTTAAAACAGCCATCATAAGCAAGTCCTAGACTCCTTTACTAGTTGCATAAACTGTTAAAAATAATGGATAAGCCCTTGTGATAGTAGTAAACCTAACTGGTCTCTCAGATGGCCGCCCCTCACTGAGCCTGGCTCCGCCAGGTTTTTTCCTGTTAAAAGGGAGTTTTTCTTTCCAGCTGTCTCCCAAGCTTGCTTATAGGGGATTGTCTGTTGTTGGGGTTTCTCTGTATCATTGTAGGATATTTACCCTACGATATGAAGTGCCGTGAGGCGACTGTTGTTGGTGCAATATAAATAAAGCTGAACTGAACTGAAACTGTCCAAAGTGGTAAAAATAAAGATAATCAGTAGACACAAAGTATGGTGTACCATCTAATATTAAGAATAAAAATAGAACTTTAATAATCCCTCGGGTAGGTTCCTCTGGGAAATTCAGTGAAAAGCTGATTTTTTCTAGAATAAAAAGAGATAAGGATATAAAAGCAGCCAATCATGGATAATCTGCTGCATGTGCTCACTGAGGCTGTGGGTGAACCTCTGAGATGTTAATGGTTAATCATAAATGAGATGACAGCTGAAACATGGTGCTGATGGGCTCTGTCTGAGAGGCACTGCTGCACTGACGTGTGCAGCCTGTGGAGGGCGCTGGCAGCACTCTGCAGCTGCTCCTGGTTGATTTGTATCCTTGCTGATTAGATTTCTGGCAGTAATGAAGCTGCTCTGTGTTTACTTCTTGCATTTGAATGCCGGGGGCCGGTGCTCTGCTGTCTGGACGTCTGCCAGCCGGAGCTTCGGCTCAACTTCGCTGTATTAATGATGCTTTCAGGTCACTCGCCATACAGTGGTTACTACTGTAACCCCCCTTTAAAGCACATCTTCATCGTGTTTCTGTGAGAACTCGCAAAGGCACCTCTTTGATCGCTTACAGCTGTTCCCTTTGTTTTATTGTTCCAATTCACACTTTCATTATTATGATTATTATTGTGATTATTATTAAAATTGTCAAACATCTTTGTGTCATTTGTGCCACGGTGCCCATCTGCTGCTGGCACACCACCAGGTGTGTGTGGCAGAGGGCAGGGGAGGGAGGAGGAGGAGTCTGAAGCATGCAGGCCTCCAGGTTTATTCATCTTTCATCCTGTGTGTGTGTGTGTGTGTGTGTGTGTGTGTGTGTGTGTGTGTGTGTGTGTGTGTGTGTGTGTGTGTGTG
>NW_005187447.1:3745739-3747166 GCF_000239375.1 Pundamilia nyererei
TTTTGCACAGTGTTGATGGGAGCCATATCTTTGGTCAGGTGATAAGTAATAGCCTCCGTAATTTCTTTGTGCCTGCGGGAGTTCGACGGGTATGGGGAAGCGCTGTATAAGGTTCCCGTTATTGATGTTTGGGTGGTTGACCGGGACGGATTTTCTCCTGTCACTTTTTCATCATCTCTGACGTGCTCTCCGTTGTTTTTTCCCTGCCAATTTTAGCATCCAGTATCACGTGGTATAAGGCTCTGCCCTTGTCATTTGTTGAGCAGGAAGAGTGAGCGCTTGTTTTCATGCAAATTACGTCCTGGATCAAAATGCGGTACAATCGTCGCCGGCTAAATTTTTTTTTTTTGGATGGAATCGTTGTCATTTGCAAATGAGATCGCACATAAGTATGAATTGAGATCGTGATTTTTTAACGATTAATCGTGCAGCCCTACTTGACGTCCACCTTTTTTGTAGCAATCATGTCGTATATTAATTACATTGCGGGATGCTTGGATGCGTTGCTATGACGACAACCACGAACGTTAGGTAGTACCAGATTGTAATGGAAAACCAGTCGACCCGAGTGGCGATCCGTGGTGAGTATATCCGAGTAGGTATTAATGGAAAAGGGGCTTTAGTTAACTGTTAATAGCCTCGGTAAGCTGCCGTTGGCCTCTGTTAGCTACTGTTATGGTCATAATGAAATGGTCTTTGAAGTGGATCTAACATTGTTGGACTCTTAGTGATTAAACTCTCATACAATATAAGAATGTAATCAAACTGTTTGTCAGAGGGAAAGTGTGATTTTTAGGAAACTTGAGGCTAACATTAGCTGGTATGTGTATATGAGTACAGTAATTTTTTTTTTCCTATTAAATAACCCTTAAAAAACTATTAACTAGACCTAGCAATTTTATGCTGATCCCAATTTTATGCTCATCCCTCAGCAACCAGCAGCTCTTATTTCCTGAGGAGCACTGCTTTGGTTAAATTTTGACCGGTAGGAATTCTGGTGACAGATGGACGCCTCGCTGTTGTCAGTTCAACAAGCACAACAAACACAAGTTACTGTCCACAAACTTATGGCCCTCATAAACGCAGCTGTAATGTCTCGCTCAGGTGAGGTTTGTACAGAGCGGCAGAAACAGACTGCGAGGGAGAGGACGGAGGGAGGAAGAAAGAGAGGAGGAATATGAGCAAAAAAAAAAAAGAAAGAGGAGGATCAGAGGAAGAACGACAGGAAGAGAGAGCGAGAGTTTAATGACACATCGCAGCGAGAGAGAGGAAGGAGAAGTCAGGAATACACTGAAGTGACCAATTACATGTGACCGCGGCCGCTACACTAACCTGCCCGCTCGCTCGCCCGGCCGGCCTCTCTCTCTTTGTGTGCTGCTTTAATAGGATATTGATCGACAGAGAGAGATTCGATTGGCCTGCCAGTG